>NW_021830199.1:0-4789 GCF_006345805.1 Octopus sinensis | reverse complement strand
TCGGTTTACAAATGCCTCTATCTAAGATAAATCGTGCTTTAAATTCTATAATTATGAGCATAATTAGAATAAGGGTTCAGCAAAATTTGCTTCACCACATACCGAAATTTAGAAATAGCAGTTAAAATACTATTCTACAACCATAAGATATCTCCCAGACAGCAATACTCTACAACTCACGCAGCTTTGATTAACCTATATACGCGTTTCGGGGTTAAAGAGATGTAAAAAGATGTAAAATCATAAATCCGGGTGGATTCGTTATTTTTTTCCCCCTACCTGCGTGAGTTGTAGAGTATTGCTGTCTGGGAAATATCTTATGGTAGTAGAATAGTATTTTAACTGCTATTTCTAAATTTCGGTATGTGGTGAAGCAAATTTTGATGAACCCTATTATTATTATTATTATTATTATTATTATTATTATTATATTATTATTATTAATATATATATGTGTGCGTGTGTGTGTGTGTGTGTGTGTGTGTGTAAAGCACGATTTAATCGTGATCAGAGATGTTCGAAAACCGAGGTACTACTAACGAAATTATACGTTATTCCCTTCCTTAGTTACATTTGAAATTTCTTACTAGCATTTATATATCTATATATTCATGTTTTGTTTTAACGGTATAAATAAACTAAGGTTAAAACATACTCTTTCAATTCATATTCCACCCATAATACTTTAAGAAGTATTCCTTTTAACAGTTCACTTTTTCTTCCCCATTAAGATGGCAATCAAAATAAGCTTTATTAGCAACCCTTACTCGCTCTATTCTTTCTATTATCACCACTCCCTCCCCATCATACATTCTCGATTATCACCCCATTGCGTACACTTTAGTGTTGATATACCCGGAAGTAAAGTTCCATTTTCTTAGATAGTAGAACAGTCTGTCATGTTACTAATTAATCTATAACTTCCCAAGAATCTAAATTTAGATGTTTTGAAGACTACATTCTCCCTATTGTCTTCAATGTGTAGATAATGGGGTCACTACTCATTCCTCCCCCCCCCTCACTCCACTCTAGCCTATGCTAATTTCTGGTTTTTCTGTCGCTGTACTGTCCTTTTTTTCATTCTGCCCAAAAATTTACCAGCGGAATCATTGTAAATATTTGCTCCCTATTGATGAAATGAATATATCAAAATATATAACTTGTCTTTTATGCTTGAGGTCTATGAAGGTCATCTGATGAGAGCGGTTTTATTTGTAATGATGTAATAAATTGAAACTTATACATCTTTGTTACTCATTTATATTTCACATATAAACAGGTCGACATTACACAGTGCCAAAGATCCCAGCAATGCTATGGCGCTTCAAAACCAGTTACTGCCACAGCCTTGATATCAGGGAACCACAGCTTCTTTATATTCTCCCAAAGAACCCGAGGGACCTACACAAAGTAGATGTAGGTATTTTCAAATCAAAACTAGATCTCTTCCCGTCGAGAGTTCCCGATGAACCTACCTCACGGCAGGAGGTGCAAATAAGGGTAGCGACATCAATGTCCCTTATTCACCAAATGCCACATATTAGAGGAGGCTCTCAATGATAACAGTGTAGCAAAACGGTGATGCCCCAGCATGGCCACAACTTTAAGCTGAAACTAAAAATATATATATATATACACACACACACATATATATATGCAGAGAGAGAGAGAGAGAGAGAGAGAGAGAGGAGATAGATGTCAGTGTATATGCATGTATGTGCGAATGTAAGCGTATGTATAGAATCATTTTTGTTCTTAGTCATGTATATATGCACACATATGTATGTATGTATGTATCGTATACGCACACGCACACGCACTCACATACACACACATGCATGTATGTATGCAATCAGTATATAGGATATAAATCTATATAAATCAAGATTTATAAACAGTGAAGTAATGTATGAAATATTAAAAATGACGCAACATTCTTCATTCTTCTATTTGACAAATGCGCCAACAGCAGAATGTTGCTATTGCCGGTGATGGTGGTGGTGGTGTGGATGGCGTAAAAGAATATAGAGTGAAAAGACATTAATTTCCGAACAGAATATAAATGTCAGAATATATATAAATGGACAACAACATTCGAAAAATAATAGAAAACTGACTTACATTTGCACGCATACACACGTGGATATATGTATATATATGTATATATATAATATATATATATATATATATATATATATATATATATATATATACATATATATGTGTGTGTGTGGTGTGTTGTGTGAGTGTGTGTTGTGTGTGAGTGTGTGTGTGTGTGTGTGTGTGTGTGTGTGTGTAAATATATTATATATATATATATATATATATATAAATGCATGTATGTATGTATGTACTTAAGCATTATGCCAATTTTGTGTATGTTCATTTACGCTTGTATAAATATATTTTTGTACGTATGAATATATTAAGGTAAGTATGGTTGGTTGGATGGATGGATGGATGCGTTGATGGATGAGTGGATGGATGGATGGGCCGATGTGTCTTAATTGAATTTGTTTTCCTATATATAATAATAAAACAGTCTCGATTCTCACTAAGGTACAAACCCCATCTATCGTTGGAAATTTAAATGAAAAAAAATTTCACACACTAATACACACACACACACACACACATAAACACACGTGGGCACCCACACAGACACACATGGCCACACACACACGTACACACACAACCACGTGACGTTTTATACAGCCAAATGATGTGTTTGCAAACATATTATCCATGAAGAGAATTTTTCCGCTAGACTATTTCAGCAGCGTAAGTTTTCTTGTCCAAATGCACATGAACGTGTTAAATAGCACTATACGTACATGTATTATAAACAATCTTTTCTACTATGGGCACAAGACCTAAAATTTGGGGGAGGAGGATAGTCAATTGTATCGGCTCCAGTGTTTGACTGGTGCTTACTTCAAAGGAATAAAAGACGAAGTCGATCTCGGCGGATGTGTTACTCAGAACGTGAAAACGGATGAAATGTCGCTGGGCATTTTGCCGATGCGATAACGATTCTGCCAGCTCGCCGACTTATACACCCGGTGGGAGGAGGCGCTGATAAGTTCCTGGCGTTAAGGGTGTCACGAAAGGATTGATTGGAGGCCAATCCTTCCGAGTTCTTTTACAGGGCTTAGAAAAACTGAAGGACGGCTGCAATAAGTATATGAATCTGAGAGGAGAATATGTTGAAAAAGATTATAATTAACTGATCTTCCTTGCATTTTCTTTTACCTAATACCTGGAACTAATTAGCACCCCTCGTGTGTATACACACCACACACACACACACACACATACATATATATATATATATATATATAATTTCAATTATTATTTTATTTATTTCAATCATTTGACGGTGGCCATGCTGGAGCACCGCCGTGCCTGGCCATCGTGCCTGACCGGCGCTTCCACCAGGCGAGAAACCCAGCAGGACAAAAAAACCCAGACTGCTCAGGACTTTCCAGCTTTCTAACAGGTACCGACTGGATTTCCCTGATGTGCAGTGTGGACAAGGAGTAACCACAGCGTGTCATCCAGATCGCATTTAGATAGAGTATTTGTTAGTTCAGAGTATAGGGATAGCACAGGTTGTCCACAATTTAAATTGGTTGGCTACACAAATCACAAATTTGTGATATGCTCAGTCGATTTACATAGGACTCGTAGACAGGGGCCTGGTTACTGGAATGCATCCTTACCGGCTCGTAAATAAAAGAGGGACCGGATTAACAAACTAATTAAGCAGCAATTGACGGGGGCTATCGTCAACAACCGTTCTGTGTGGCATGATTTGACAAGGACTTTTAATTTAGTTGTAAAATAATGTTTTACATATAATAAAGAAAGATTATGTCCTTGTCAATCTTCTGCCAAACAATTTGCCTTTTGTATTTCTGCTTCAGTCTATAGCAAGCAGCTCAAGGGGAAGTTACTTTTAGCCGCTTTACAAAGACGGTCGCAAAATCACATGTTCAATTGCAGTTGAAACTGGAATTTTAGTATATATATATATATTCTTTTATTCTTTATTCTTTTGCTTGTTTCAGTCTTTTGACTGCAGCCAAGCTGAAGCACCGCCTTTAGTCGAAGAAATCGACCCCAGGACTTATTCTTTGTAAGCCTAGTACTTATACTATCGGTCCCTTTCGCCGAATCGCTAAGTTATGGGGACAAATGACTGAAATAAGGAAAAGAGAATAAATGACTGAGAATATATATATATAAAAGAGTATATATATATATATTCTTTTATTCTCTTTTACTTGTTTCAGTCATTTGACTGCGGCCATGCTGGAGCACCGCCTTTTAGTCGAGCAAATCGACCCCAGGACTTATTCTTTGGGAGTCTAGTACTTATTCTATCGATCTGTTTTGCCGAACCGCTAAGTTACGGGGACGTAAACACACCCCTATCGGTTGTCAAGGGATGTTAGGGGGACAGACAGAGACACACATGCATATATATATATACTATTATATACATATATACGACGGGCTTCTTTCAGTTTCTGTTTACCAGATCCACTCACAAACCTTTGGTCGGACCGAGGCTATAGTAGAAGATGCCTGCCCAAAGTGCCACGCAGTGGGAATGAACCTGGAACTATGTGGTTGGTAAACAAGCTACGTACCACACAGCCACACCTGCGCCGCCGTAT
Organism: Octopus sinensis; assembly: GCF_006345805.1. Lineage (NCBI taxonomy): Eukaryota > Metazoa > Mollusca > Cephalopoda > Octopoda > Octopodidae > Octopus > Octopus sinensis. The sequence continues at coordinate 107 of NW_021830199.1, read as the reverse complement.
ATATATATATATATATATATATATATATATATATTATATATATATATATATATATCTATATATATAGATATATATATCGATATAATATATATATTTGTACACATACA
>NW_021830198.1:0-5043 GCF_006345805.1 Octopus sinensis | reverse complement strand
ATATATATATATATAATATATATATATATATTATATATATATATATACATACATACTATTATATATATATATATGAATATATATATAGATATAAAATCTGCATTACTATATAGAAATAATTATTTTAATAAACATGGTGGCATTCTCTGCTGACGCTTACCACATTCCCGGCTGAGAAACTTCACAGATAATTTTTGACATAGTAGAGTAAAAATTTATTAGAAATATTTCTGCCATCAATGGTGAAGACAGTTGAGCGCAGGTTTATATGAACGGAAATTAATTTTGTATTAAAGTAGACATTTAGTCTGCTAATAAAATTATTGAATTTAAAACACATGCAGAAAGTAAACAGGTTTGACAACCAAAAGATTTACTTTCCTATCGAGTTAGGTCTCATTAGCTTCAACGTAGTCTCGGTTACATAATCTTTGATTAAACTGCGCGCAGTTTATATTGATAACATATTTAGTTTAATGCATTTACCTCAGTGTACATCATACTGATGATTTCCAATAAGAACGAAATGGTGCCATACATGATTAATTAAAACTAGACATTTCAAAACTTTCGTAATATGAAAACAGAAAATTGAATATGCATATTCTATGCTTCTTCTTTGTTGCTCCTCGACATTAAATCTGAAACTTTTCATCCCACCAAATATAATGTGGAAATGATTATCTCCCCTACATTATATGAAGGGTTGACAATAAACAAGTGACAAAAATACGGAATACACTGTAAAGCGTATGAACTCATTCTGTTACTTGTTTCAGCAAATAGACTGCGGTCATCAAGGATTAGTAAAAAACGAATCAAGCCCTGTGTATGTTTCTTGTATTTAAGGCTGGTACTTATTCTATTGGTATCTTATTACCGAACCATTAAGTTACGGCAACGTAAAGACACCAAAGTGGCTTGTCTAGTGGTGGTGGGGCGCAAACAGAGACACGAAGACACAAACACGCACACATACACACACGCACACACGCACGCACGCACGCACGCACGAACCCACACGCATATCCCGCCAGGCCACACGACGGGCTTCTTTCAGTTTTCGTCTACCAAATCCACTCACAAGGCTTTGGTCGGCTCGAGGCAATAGTAGAAAACACTTGTCCAGGGTGTCACGCAGTGAAATTGAACCAGGAGCCGTGGGGCTGGAGGCAAACGTCATACCACGCAGGCTCAGCTGTGTAGTAAGAATAGATCTATACCAAGCTATGGAAAGAACCTAACATACATTCCATCAGAAACTGAAATTGCTAAAAATGCGAATAAAAGTTGAAAAAGGTGTGGAACAGGTAAAACACGCACTACGACTGTTTCATAACAAAGTGATGCTTGTTACGCAAGTTGTAACATTCATAAAATCAGCTTATATATACTATATTATCATTCTTTTTATACTTTTTGGTTATAAAAAAAAATAAAAATTTTACATTTTATATATATATATTATATTATATTAACTATATTTATATTGTTTGTTATTTATGTATTGGTTTATTTCTATCAGTGTTTGAATTGCCTAATAGTGATTTTATCTCTAATTCATATTTTATATATATATAGACATACATATGGGTATTGTGTGCATATATGTATATATATATATATATATATCTATATATATATATAATATATATATATATATATATATATATATATATGTATATATATATTATATATATATATATATCATAATATATAATAACGTGATGCATGTATGCCATTTGAATATGGCTACCCAAAAGGGTGGATGCTACTGTAGTTTGTAGCCCCAGGAAGACACTCCTCCCGCTGGCTATGTATGCCATATTCAAATGGCATACATGCATCACGTTGTGTTACCGCTCTGAGATTTATCATTGTTATATATATATATATATATATACATACATATATTTATGTGTATGTGTGTATTTGTGTGTATCTACCGACCAACAATTTCGTTTCAAACTAGTTGCACTGGAGCCGTGTCAGTGACCAGATCGCAGTTGGTGCGACTAAAATTTCGCCACCAATTAATAAATATTTAAATAAAGTTGATATAGTGTTTGCATTTTTTTTTTTTGAATGACTAATATGAGTCTTCCACGCTGCAATCGTTTTAGATTCAACTCCCTGTCTCAGATGGAATCACTAACCTCCAGACAAGCACACAATCCGCAAAGTTTTACAACGCGTTTTCCCAGTCTAAGGAAACGTGACATTTTAACGCGTTGCTGCTAAAGTAACTTTTCTTTTTCAACCACCGAAATTTCATCCTCACTTTCAAATAACTTGGAATTGATAGAAACCGTCGCACACCAACATCTCTTGTATCCTTTTTAATCACCATCGAGCCAAGACAGACACTTCTGTATGGCCGACCGACCTGCTAGAAATAGCAGTTAAACTTTCTTTAAATTGCAGGAGTGGCTGTGTGGTAAGTAGCTTGCTAACCAACCACATGGTTCCGGGTTCAGTCCCATTGCGTGGCATCTTGGGCAAGTGTCTTCTGCTATAGCCCCGGGCCGACCAATGCCTTGTGAGTGGGTTTGGTAGACGGAAACTGAAAGAAGCCTGTCGTATATATGTATATATATATATATATATGTATGTGTGTGTATGTGTTTGTGTGTCTGTGTTTGTCCCCCTAGCATTGCTTGACAACCGTTGCTGGTGTGTTTACGTCCCCGTCACTTAGCGGTTCGGCAAAAGAGACCGATAGAATAAGTACTGGGCTTACAAAGAATAAGTCCCGCGGTCGATTTGCTCGGCTAAAGGCGGTGCTCCAGCATGGTCGCAGTCGAATGACTGAAACATGTAAAAGAGTAAAGAGTACCGTTTTACAATATGGAGAGGAATCTTTGGATATCACGTCAGATCTGGGGTTAACAATGACTATGGTTTCTGATTTAGGTACATGGCCAACGATTTTGAGGGGAGGGGGATCAGCCGATTTTATCAATCCGTCCCAGTACTTGAGTGGTATTTATTTAATTGACCCCAGAGTGATGAAAGTTAAAGTCAATCTCAGCGGGATTAGAACTCAATAAGTAAAAAGTCGGAACGGATACCTATTTCTTTACTACCCACAAGGGGCTAAACACAGAGAGGACAAACAGGGATAGACAAACGGATTAAGTCGATTATATCGACCCCAGTGCGTAACTGGTACTTATTTAATCGACCCCGAAAGGATGAAAGGCAAAGTCGACCTCGGCGGAAAGTCGGAACGAATACCGCAAAGAAATTTTACCAACGTACAAAAAAAAAAAAAATCACAACCACCACCATCATCGCCACCACCGCCAACAGCAACTAGTACGGTTTCTATAGAGACAAATGTTCTGTTAGCTTGCTCTCTTACGTCATAGCTTGGTGGCCTGTCATCCTTGAGATTTGCAGAAGTTGACACCAACATAACATTCGACCGTGTCTTTGAAGAACCTCTTGAGTGTTCCGTCTGTGCTCAAAATTGGGAACCGTATAAGATTTTCTTAGAATTTATGTGCAACAGATTGTCTATACTTGTACAATACACAAAGTGGAGGCGCAATGGCCCAGTGGTTAGGGCAGCGGACTCGCGGTCATAGGATCGCGGTTTCGATTCCCAGACTGGGCGTTGTGAGTGTTTATTGAGCGAAAACACCTAAAGCTCCACGAGGCTCCGGCAGGGGATGGTGGTGATCCCTGCTGTACTCTTTCACCACAACTTTCTCTCACTCTTACTCCCTGTTTCTGTTGTACCTGTATTTCAAAGGGCGGGCCTTGTCACTCTCTGTGTCACGCGGAATATCCCCGAGAACTACGTTAAGGGTGCACGTGTCTGTGGAGTGCTCAGCCACTTACACGTTACTTTCACGAGCAGGCTGTTTCGTTGATTCGGATCAACCGGAACCCTCGTCGTCGTAACCGACGGAGTGCTCCCTCCCATACTAGTACAATACACAAAGTATTTAATTTTTTTTACAAAATTCCTTATGATATTTGGCTAAAAAAATATAATAGGACATCTTTTAAGTATTGGGTTGTCCGGAAAGTTCGTGCCGATTTATAGTAGCTTACCTTTCGACTTCTTTTAGAACATAGTTGAGTCCATGGTGGAGAAAGGGGCCAGTCGATTACATCGACCCCAGTACGCGATTGATACTTATTTTATCGACCCCCGAAAGGATGACAGGTAAAGTCGACCTCGGCTGAATTTGAACTCAGAACCTAACGTCAGACGAAATACCGCAAAGCATTTCGCCTGACGTGCTGACGTTTCTTATTTCTTTATTGCCCACAAGGGTCTAAACATACAAGGGACAAAGAAGGAGAGACAAAAGGATTAAGTCGATTACATCGACCCCAGTGTGTAACTGGTACTTAATTTATCGACCCCGAAAGGATGAAAAGCAAAGTCGACCCCGGCGGAATTTGAACTCAGACAGACGAAATAACGCTAATCATTTCGCCCGGCGTGCTGACGTTTCTGCCAGTTCGCCGCTTTAGATAAAGACAATATTGAAACAATCAACCAGTCAATGCGTATTGAGCAGTAGCAATGCTTGGGTGGGGGATCAAGGTTGGCGATCCGTCCCGCACGACGCTTTAATGGAGCGGCATATTTGATCTGCTGAATAAGCTTATATAGACCGTACTGCTCTGAAGATGACGTGGAAAACCCAAAGGCTGTTCCGTGCGGCACACACTCTAGCTGCGCCACTAGAATTGAGGTACACTTTGGTCTTCAGTTGGTGGAGTCTGTATGCCTCTGCAGTTCTCTCACTAAGCAATTATTATATGCCTGTATTAATTACAACACTATAGATTGAATAATGACCGGTTGTATTACGTCATAACAGCAACGTCATAATTACGTCACTAGCATCGTAACGATATCATACTGAAATGCATTATAATCCTTTTCACTATAAAATATATAAATGCGCCCTTTCAAAGCCTAGCCATGCTCATGGGCCTGGTTTCCCGGTTTCTATGGCGTATGTGTTTCCCCAGCTGGCGGGACGCCAGTCCATCGCAGCGTTACTCATTTTTTGCCAG
>NW_021830197.1:0-4979 GCF_006345805.1 Octopus sinensis | reverse complement strand
CTCGCTTGATCTGATCAGAGCTGACCTTGGTATGGGGGGTGGCCGAAAATAAAATGATCGTCGGCCATTATCTTTGTTCTCGTCATCATCATTCTCGTCATCAACAACATCGGGAGTGACAACACGATTGTTCTTATACATACCTATATACATACATACACGCGCACATATACTCGCACACACATACACACACAGTATGCATGCGTGCATACACACACCACGCGCGCACATACATTATATATATATATATATATATATGTGTGTATATTGGCAGGGCTGGCCTGCTAGGTAGCCGGCCAGAATGCTAGAAATAGATCATCAACGATCAAACTACAAGGGAAATTCTCTAGAGGAAGAATTCAGCGAACACCAGAACCAAATTTGGCGGGCAGGACATGAAAAATTAAATAAATAACAGACTTAAATGCATACCTCGGTTTCGGTCTTAACAAAAGAATTACTTGCATAATTCAAGTGTCCGTGACTTCTTCAGTACATTCGGTCCTCGAGATGCAAACCGCAAGACTAACCCAGCTTCTGTGTCAAGACAGACACGTGCTTAGTCTTACTGATTACATCGGGAATAAAATTTCAAATGTCTTGGTTCCGGCGCGCTAAGAGACTCCTGAAGCGAAGGGCTGCAGGGAATAATTCACTGCGGGGGTAAAGCTTACTACTAGGAACGTATTTATTTAAATATTTAAAAATTGAGGGAGATAAATTAATTGGCAGGGCTGGCCTGCTAGGTAGCCGGCCAGAATGCTAGAAATAGATCATCAACGATCAAACTACAGGGAAATTCTCTAGAGGAAGAATTCAGCGAACACCAGAGATCGTTGATGATCTATTCTAGCATTCTGGCCGGCTACTAGCAGGCCAGCCTGCCAATATACACATATATTTGAAGTTTCTCTGACTCCTCAGATTTTTTGAATGCTGGACTACTGGTTTTAAGTTGATATTAAAATTAATATTAATTTATCTCCCTCAATTTTTAATATTTAAATAAATACGTTCCCTAGTAGTAAGCTTTACCCGCAGTGAATTATTCACTGCAGCCCTTCGCTTCAGGAGTCTCTTAGCGCGCCGGAACCAAGACATTTGAAATTTTATTCCCGATGTAATCAGTAAGACTAAGCACGGTCTGTCTTGACACAGAGCTGCGGGGTTAGTCTTGCGGTTTGCATCTCGGGACCGATGTACTGAAGAAGTCACGGACACTTGAATTATGCAAGTATTTTTTGTTAAGACCGAAACCGAGGTATGCATTTAAGTCTGTTATTTATTAATTTTTCATATGTCCTGCCCGCCAAATTTGGTTCTGGTGTTCGCTGAATTCTTCCTCTAGAAACTTTCCCTTGTAGTTTGATCGTTGATGATCTATTTCTAGCATTCTGGCCGGCTACCTAGCAGGCCAGCCCTGCCAATATACACATATATTTGAATTTTCTCTGACTCCTCAGATTTTTTGAATGCTGGACTACTGGTTTTAAATTGATATTAAAATTAATATTAATTTATCTCCCTCAATTTTTAAATATTTATATATATATATATAATATATACGTATGTGTGTATGTGTGTGTATATATATACATATATACAAGAGCAAGCGTGGCTGTGTGGGAAGAAGCTTGCTTCCCAACTACATGGTTCTGAGTTCGATCCCACTGCCTGGTCTCGCGGAAAATGATTTCTACTATAGCATCGGACCGACCAAAGCCTTTTGAGTGGATTTGGCAGACACACATGCGTACAGTGTGTATGTGTGTGTGTGGTGTGTGTGTGTTGTATCCAGAGACCTTACTGTGAGTGTTGCTTGATTCTGTGAATCTTCATTTCGTTGCATATAGAGACACAACACGCAGAGCGCCCCAGGGATATCCGACTTGAAAACGGGTCACCTGCTACTCAGCGCTTTCGCTCTACCGACCATTCTCCCAGCACCTTTCTGTCATACTCTTAGCCTCCAACACAGAATCTTACGATTCTCTCCTTTCCTTTCTTCTCTTGTCCACGAAGTCCAACCCGTACACCCACCGCACTCCATCAGCACTGGTCTCTTCCACCGTCCACACCATATCCCTCTGTATCCTCTCACTTAAACTAATACTTCACATACATTAATTCCAAGCTTCCACATAGGCGTAGGAGTGGCTGCATGGTAAGTAGCTTGCTTACCAACCACATGGTTCCGAGTTCAGTCCCACTGCGTGGCACCTTGGGCAAGTGTCTTCTACTATAGCCTCGGGCTGACCAAAACCTTGTGAGTGGATTTGGTAGACGGAAACTGAAAGAAGCTCGTCGTATATATGAATATATATATATGTGTGTATGTATATGTTTGTGTGTCTGTGTTGCCCCCCCCCCAGCATCGCTTGATCACCGATGCTGGTGTGTTTACGTCTCCGTAACTTAGCGGTTCGAAAAAGAGACCGACAGAATAAGTACCAGGCTTAAAAAGAATAAGTCCCGGGGTCGATTTGGTCGACTAAAGGCAGTGCTCCAGCATGGCCACAGTCAAACGACTGAAACAAGTAAAAGAGAGTAAAAGAGTATACTCACACTACCCTTCATACATACCTATTTACACGCACACACTCACACACACACATGCGCGCGCACACACACACACACACACACCTTTATACGAGTGGTGTGCTGAAAAGTTCCTGGTTTTCAGAGTATTGTAAAGGGTCTGGTTGGAGGGCCAATCTTCCGAATTCTCTTACACGGCTTAGTAAAACTGAAGGACCGCTGCAATAACTGTGGAAATCTTAATGGAGAATATCTTTTATCCTTTACGTGTTTCAGTCATTAGACTGCGGCCAAGCTGGAGCACCACCTTGAATCGACCCGGTGTTATTTTTTAAGCCTGGCAATTGTTCTATCGGTCTCCTTTGCCGAGCCGCTAAATTATGGGGACGTAAACACACCAACACCGGTTGTCAAGTGGTTATGGTGGGGAAAAACACAGCACACACACACACACACATATATATATGCGACAGGCTTATTTCAGTTTCCGTATACCAAATCCAGTTACAAGGCTTTGGTCGGCCCGAGGCTATACAGAAAGAGCCACGCAGTGGAACTGAACCCGGAACCATGTGGTTGGGAAGCAAGCTCCTTACCACTCAACTAATCCTGCGTCTTTATGTTGAATAAAATCATAACTGAACCTCCTGTATTTTCTTTTACCCAAAAGCCAAGACCTTGTCAGCACCTCCTCGTACATGCATGTGTGCGCATGCACACACATCACTATTCAGTTCATATTTTATCAATTTCACACACGCACACACACATAGGGTCATGCTGACACAAACACACAAGCACACTGATACATACATACGGAAGCACTCCAGTTGAATCAACGGAACAGCCTGCTCGTGAAATTAACGTGTAAGTGGCTGAGCACTCCACGGACACGTGTACCCTTAACGTAGTTCTCGCGGATATTCAGCGTGACACAGAGAGTGACAAGGCCGGCCCTTTGAAATACAGGTACAACAGAAACAGGAAGTAAGAGTGAGAGAAAGTTGGGGCGAAAGAGTACAGCAGGGATCACCACCATCCCCTGCCGGAGCCTCGTGGAGCTTTAGGTGTTTTCGCTCAATAAACACTCACAACGCCCGGTTTGGGAATCGAAACCGCGATCCTATGACCGCGAGTCCGCTGCCCAAACCACTGGGCCATTGCGCCTCCACACACATACATACACACACATTCTTAACACTTGTTCTCATTCACACCTTAGAATCACTTAATTCTCACTCTCCGTTCTACTCATCAATTTAGCAACGGTCAAGCCACTTGCTTGGCCGTTGCTTACTTGACAGTCTCACGCAACCATACCGACATATTGCAGTCGCATACCTCCCTTTGATCTTCCCTTCTCTACAAATGAAAACTTTTGTTTCCTACTTCCGTCTACTATTTTCCAGCTCTCCAATAGCACGCTTCAACCATTTTCGTACGTTCTCACATCTACGTTATTTCACTTTTTTTCTTGGATATTTTCCCATCTTTTATCATCTTATTGGACTTTTAATCTCTTTTTGGAATTTTTGGAACTTCGCCATCTCAAACTATTTCAGGATCTTTCGTTTCATATTGGATTTCCTGCTTCTCAAACTTCAACTTTTCTTCCTTTATTTTTGGTCTTTGCTTCACGAGCATGCGCCGCATAAAACGTTTCCAATCAACGTATTTGTCTTTGCGCACATGCGCACACATAAACCATCTTAAATCATTTCTTACCTTTTGTCAAATTCACATTATTTTCTTGGCGGGGTACTTTTCCCCCCGTCTTCTTGAGCTTTTACTGTGTTCTCGAACTCTGAACTACCTTTTGTAATCTTTAGGATTTTACTATCTCGAACTTTTACTGGACCCTTTATCCCATATTGTGGAGGCGCGTGGCTTAGTGGTTAGGGTGTCAACATCATGATCGTAAGATTGTGGTTTCGATTCCTGGACCGGGCGATGCGTTGTGTTCTTGAGCAAAACACTTCATTTCATGTTGCTCCAGTCCACTCAGCTGGCAAAAATGAGTAACGCTGCGATGGACTGGCGTCCCGTCCAGCTGGGGAACACATACGCCATTGAAACTGGGAAACCAGGCCTGTGAGCCTGGCTAGGCTTTAGAAGGGCGCATTTATTTTATCCCATATTAAGTTTGCACCTTCTTGGTTCAACCTTCCACTCTTTACTTCACAGTCGAACACCAGACAAAACGTTTCTACCACTACACGCTTTTCTTTATGAACTTCTATTCACACAAATAACTCCGTTCATCTTGCCGACGTCATTCTACACTTTTAGTCATATATACACACATTCACTCACTCATTCCCTCCCTCTCTCCTCTCTCTCTCTCTCTCTCTCTCTCTCTCTCTCTCTCTCTCTTTCTCATCCTCTTACACATGCACTTACACCACATATGCAACAACTAACAATCCTTTATACCCAACTAA
>NW_021830195.1:0-4815 GCF_006345805.1 Octopus sinensis | reverse complement strand
TCATCATCATCTCCTTCCTCATCATCTCCTTCATCATCATCATCATCATCATCATCGTCATCACCATCATCGTCGTCGTCATCATCATCATCATCATCTCCTTCCTCATCATCTCCTTCATCATCATCATCATCATCATCATCATCATCGTCATCACCATCATCGTCGTCGTCATCATCATCATCATCTCCTTCATCATCATCATCATCATCATCTCCTTCATCATCTCCTTCATCATCATCATCATCATCATCATCATCATCATCATCATCTTCATCTTCATCGTCGTTGTCGTTGTCGTCGTCGTTCTCCCCGTCGTCATTGCTCTGCATGTTGTCGTCAATGCGGGAAGAGGAGGGGATCTCGTGTTCATCGTGATGGTTGCCATGGGAGGAAAGGGACTGATGACACAAGCAGTAACGCTGACGGTTGTAACAGTGGTGGTGGTGGTGGTTGTGGTGGTGATAGTGGTGAAGATGATGACAATGATAACGATGATGACGATGATGATGATGATGGTGCTGGCGGCGGTGGTGGCAGTTGTGGTTGTGTTGGTAATGGTGGTGGTGGTGGTAGTGTGAAGGTGGCGTTAATGGTGACGGCAGCGGCGGCGGTCGTAGTGGTTGTGGTGGTGGTGGTGGTGAAATTGGTGAAGGTAGTGGCGGTGGCAGTGGTGCTTTGGGTAGATGGGGGGCGTTGGCTTAAAGTCATGGCAATGGTGATGTTAACAGTGGCGGTGGTGGCGTGCGGGGAATAGAGTTTTGGCAGTGGTGGTTTCACAAACCTTTCTACCATAGGCACACGGCCTGAAATTCTTGGTGAGAGGGGCAAAGTCTTACATCGACCCCAGTGTACAGATGGTACTTAGTTAATCGACCCTGAAAGGCTGAAGGGCAAAGTTGCCCTCATCGGAATTTGAACTCAAAACATAAGGACGGCTGAAATTCTGCTAAGCATTTTTCCCGGCGCGCTAATGATTCTGCCAGCTCGCCTCCTCAATACAATAATAATAATAATAATAATAATAATAATAATAATAATAATAATAATAATAATAATAATAATAATAGCCCAGAAGGAATATGAGAAGCCACGACAATATAGCCAGGCTTGTCCATTGGACACTTTGCAACAAGCATGGACTTGACAGAGCAAAAAAATGGTACAACAAACCTGAAGGCATTGTCGAAAATAGAAATGGAAAGATCCTATGGGATTTTATGATTCAGTGCGACCATGACATAGAGAATAGGAAGCCGGACATGGTGTTAATTGTGAAAGAAGGCAAACTTTGCTGGATCATAGATATAGCATGTCCAGCTGACAACAAGGTATGCGATGAAGAAGAAAGAAAAGTCAAGAGATATGACAGGTTAGCTCGGGAAGTTAAGTAGTTAATAATAATAATAATAATAATAATAATAATAATAATAATAATAATAATAATAATAATAATAATAATAATAATAAGAAGAAGAAGAAGAAGAAGAAGAAGAAGAAGAAGAAGAAGAAGAAATGCCCTGGTGAAGTACCAGACAATGGCTCTCATGGCTTCTGATCTTAACTGATTGGAAGTGTTCTCATGTACATTGGTTTGTCTTGGAAAAAAGATGGGCTACAGCAAAATTCTACTCAATACCACAGATTTGCTTGTCAGTTGTTGAACTTAACCAGCTGAGCATTGTCCCTTAGTGGCTGATGATATGTGCATCTCTGATCACGAGCAGAAGTAGTGGGGGGGAGTATCATAGCCATGTGTTGAGAGGGATTCTTGGGGTTTGAATAGTTCACCTCTGGAAAACATGGGTGGTTCTTTCAACATCCTCAAACAACCCTTATTCAGGGACCTTTTGAGTGGGATGGGCTACTCGACCAGAAGAAAATTCTAACTGGGCCCCACCTGCAAGGTCATGCACTGTTTATCTTGATATGAGATAACCATGTCGCTCACATATGGTTGTGATGCATGTGCCTGGTGTACCTTTATCAGACGGGTAGTCATAATGGGTATACTGGGCTTCGTATATTTTATCCCAGTGTCACTTTGATGGCATGCACTGCTCCCCCACTCAATAATAATAATAATAATTTATTCTTTTATTAGCCACAGGGGCTCACATACAAAAACATTAAATGACATACAACATAAAAGATTAAAAAAATATGATACAATGGGTTTTCCACATGTACACAATATAATAGCAATAAAAAATTAAACAAATTAAAACTCCCAATAGGGGAGGCGCTTTAAGGTCCTTGTGGAAAAACCCACGAACATGAACAACAGGGCAAGAACCTTTCTCCTTTAATTCCCTTTTTATAGGTGCATGCCCAGAGTTGGTCCTTTCACACTGGCCATTCTTCCAACATTCACCCACCTTTCAACAAACTTGCTACAAGGCAACACATCCCTCTCTCCCCCCTCAACTTCCTTTTCAAGTGAAACTTGAAAAAGTTGATGAGGGCTTGGCCAAGGAGGAGAGTGTCTGTCTTTAGCCCTTTCAAACAGGTCCACCATACTGCCTCTTTCGCTACAGCCACTTGGCAAATAAAAACTGCCTTCCCCTCCCGGCCAAAAGAGGGTGGCAGGGTGGTGGTGGTGGTGGTGGTGGTGGTGGTGGTGGTGAAGATGATGATGATAACAATGATGACGATGGTGATGATGATGATGGTGGTGGTGGTGAAGATGACGATGATGATGATGACAATGATGACGATGACGACGATGATGATGATGATGATAATTATGACGATGATGATGATGACGATGATGCTTACCGTTGTTTATTACTATTGTTGTTCTTTGCCTTTAGTCTTTACTTCCAGTTAGGTCCGATTCAGGCCCACTCTCAAACCCGTTCCGACCTTGACCACCCCATATTATGATATATTCATCATTTGAACAAAATGTCTTGGTGTATCCCCTTCCAGAAATGAAGCAGGTGGAAAGGATGGACAAGGTGCATTCGTTGCGGTACGAACGCCGATCCCTACTTTTCACCTCACAATAAAAAGGGAGGGCAGTGATTTATAATGACTGGGACCGACTTCCCAACCGCAACCTCTCGGACTTTCATCCACCCGCAAATCCCTATATACCCATTCCTTCAGCGGTCCTTCTATTTTTAAGACGGTAAGTGTGGGATTTGGGAGGGGGTCCTTTGGTGAAATTATTACTCCAGTGGAGGAGCAACGGCGACGGAGGTGCGGCGACAGCGATGGTGGCAATGGTTGTGGTGGTGGTGGTTGTGGTGGTGGTGTGGTGGAGGTGGTTGTGGTGTGGTGGAGGTGGTGGTTGTGGTGGTAGTGGTGGTGATGGTGTGGGGGTGGTATGGTAGTTGTGATGGTTGTGGTGATGCTGTTGTTGTTGTTGGTGGTGGTGGTGGTGGTGGTGGTTACTCTAATGGTAGGTCCCTATTTTCTATACCAGTGGTTCCCAACATGTGGTCCGCGGACCAATGGTGGTCCGCAAAAGTAGTATAGGTGTTCCGTTAACTAAATTCAAAATTTCATATACATAGGTGCAGGAGTGGCTGTGCGGTAAGTAGCTTGCTTACGAACCACATGGTTCCGGATTCACTTGGGCAAGTGTCTTCTACTATAGCCTCGGACCGACCAAAGCCTTGTGAGTAGATTTGGTAGACGGAAACTGAAAAAAGCCCGTCGTATATATGTATATGTACATATGTGTGAGTGTGTGTTGGTGTGTCTGTGTTTGTGCCCCCAACATCGCTTGACAACCGATGCTGGTGCGTTTACGTCCCCGTAAATTAGCGGTTCAGCAAAAGAGACAGATAGAAGAAGTACTAGGCTTACAAAGAGTAAGTCCTGGGGTCGATTTGCTCGACTAAAGGTGGTGCTCCATCATGGCCGCAGTCAAATGACTGAAACAAGTAAAAGAGTAAAGAGTAAAGAGTATATATATATATATATAATATATATATATATATATATTATATATATATATATATATATAAGGATAAGCATATTAAAAAAGGGTCGAGGGAAAACTCATTTAAATAAAAGGGTTGGGGATCATTGGCCAATATTTTGTTCATTTTGTATTGTGGTTTGCGAGAGACTTAGCTACGCTTTCTAGCAGGTAGAGCTACCGGGTAGAAGCATCCTTTGTCAATGTCGTGTGTTTATTTATGTCAATGATGACGATGATGATGATGATAATGATGATGGTGATGATGATGGTGATGATGCTGGTGATGATGATGACGATGATGATGATGATGATGATGACGACGATGATGATGATGATGATGATGATGATGATGATGATGATGACGGTATCAATAGTGAGGGAGGAGGTGGGGAGAAAGGCATTGCTGCTGCTGCCGTCATCATTGTCGTCATTGTCGTCGACGTTGTTGTTGTTGTTTGTCTTTGAATGATGCTGGGTGCTGTTGCTGTCTCCACGTTCGCTAGAAATAGCAGCTGTGGCATTAAAGAAAACTGATGGTAGCGTAACATGTGCCGCCGCACCGCCGCACCGCCGCACCGCCGCACCACCGCGCCAACGTGCTGCAACCATCGTCGTCGTCATTATGTTTTTGTTGTTTTGTCTTTTTACCTTTATTAACATTATTATTATTGTTGTTGTTGTGGTTGTTCGTCGATCTACCCGGAACGGTGATTGCTTTGTGAGACGGTGGTGTTGGTAGCGATGCTGTCTGAGGTGGCGACTGCGGTGGTTGCAGGTTCGATACTAGGAGTGATGCTTGGTAGTGGTGAGTGATACAGTGGTGGCGGCGGAGGTGGTGGGGTAGCAACGGGGTGGTATTTCTGATGGTGATGACAGCGGTG
>NW_021830194.1:0-5009 GCF_006345805.1 Octopus sinensis | reverse complement strand
AGAAGAAGAAAAAAGAAGGAGAAAGAAGAAGAAGAAGAAGAAGAAGAAGAAGAAGAAGGAGAAGAAGAAGAAGGAGGAGAAGAAGAAAAAGAAGGAGAAGAAGAAGAAGAAGACGACGAAGAAGGAAGAGGAAGGAGTAGAAGGTGAAGCGGTATGATGGTGATTGTGATAGCTGTTGTTACAAATCAGGATGATTTGGGTAAATCAATGAAGCGAAAGAATATAAATGAAGTTCAAGGAAACGGTCAGTTAGGTGGTATGGTAGCGGTAGTAGTAGTGGTGGTTGTTGTGGTGATTGTTGCGGCAGTGGTGGCTGTCGTTGTGATGGTAGCGGCTGGTATTGTGGTTGACGTTGTAGTATTAGTGCCGTAGTATAAGGTGGTTGCTGTAGTGGTGGCAGTTGCTGTAGAGGTGGTTGTTGTATAGGTGGTTGTTGTAGTGGTGGTGTCTTTGGTTGTAGTGGTTGTTGTAGTGATTGTGTTGGTTGTGTAAGTGGTGTTGTTTGTTGTAACTGTGGTGGTGGTGGTCTTTTACTCTTTTACTTGTTTCAGTCATTTGACTGCGGCCATGCTGGAGCACCGCCTTTAGTCGAGCAAACCGACCCCAGGACTTTGTAAGCCCATCGTGTGTCTTTTGCCGAACTGCTAAGTTACGGGGACGTAAACACACCAGCATCGGTTGTCAAGCGATGTTGGGGGGACAAACACAGACATATATGACACTATGACCCGGCGTTGCCGGGTCATAGTGCTAGTAAAGAAATAAAACAAAAGCAGATCAATTCTAAAAATTTTACCCCCTCAAAAAAACCCAGTTATATATATTCCTTTATATAAAAATATTATCTTACAAATAAGGATACACATCATAGAAGAACAGAATACAGTAAGCGGAGCAGGAGCGCATACGAGGACGAAAAGTGTCGCTGAAGAGGTCGCAGATGTGTGACAAAAGATTTCGGACAATGCACATGAGTTAAAATAAAAACAACAATAAACAAGTGAAGACCGAATATATAGTGCGTGTGTTTATTTGACAATAAAAAACAACAACCCAAAATACAGGAATATATATATATATATATATATATATGGAAAAAAAGTTCAAGATAGAAAATGCTAAAATAAGTTCATAAAAAACATTTCATTACCGGTTTCTGGCATTGAGACTTTGTCAACTGTAAGTATGGAAAACAATTAAATTTTGGAAAAATTAAAAGAAAATTTTTTTTAAAGAATATTTGCATAGTGTTCAATACAAGTGGCATTTTCCTTGTTCCACCTGTCTCTGTCTCTCTTGTTTATTCCATATATATATATATTATATATTATATATATATATACATATATATATATATTATATATTATATTATTATATATTATAATATTATTAATATTAATATTTATATATATATATAATATATAATATATATATATATATATTATTATATAGTATATATATGTAATATATATATTATATATTATATATATATATATATATATATATATATATATATATAATATATTATTATATTATATAATATAATATATATATTATATATTATATATATATATATTATATATATATATATATATATATATATTATATTATATATTCGCGTATAAATGCACACACCCACACCAAATATAAAACATAAACAGCATTAGCTTGTTTCATACTTAATATTTGACCACCATGCTTATGCCCCATCATGACAACAAAGTCTTTCACGAACCAGTAGTACCAGAGCTCTTATCCATAGCAAAATCGTTTCCCTTTACTTTTAACTTATAAAACTACCGGAGGGCGCTACGGTTTACTGCTCGGTGCCATAATTAAAGAGGCTGAAGACGGTTTCTTCGGAGTGGAAAAGTATTGTTCTCAGTTTATCCAAACTTATACTCAATACCACATCTTTCATCATAGCGGAGAAATATTCTTGGGCTTTCCTACCAATGTATGGCGATGAAATTATTTTCATAATAAAAACAACTGGCTAACGAATCCCTTCTGCGGGTTCTTACCGTCGCCTGTGGTTTAGATGTGATAGCCATCAGTGAGACAAGGGTTTCAGGAACATATCAGTCTTTCCTCTAGTGGCTGACAAAATTTACGTTCCCTTTGGTTAACCCTAAATCGCTGAGAATAGTCGTGTTAAGAATGGCCTGGTTCTCTAGGAAATGGAAATCTTTTGAGACAAGGGTATTAGGTTGGCAGGTTTAGATTTGAATACCTGTAGAGAAAGTGCCATTAAGCAAACAACGCTTAATATGCCTACAAGGAATATTTCCAGATTATTTAAGAATCGGGAAATATTCCTTGTTGCAAACCACTTATTTGTGTTTACTGGAAAAGATATGAATAACACGATAAAATTATTTTCCATCTACTCGTTCATTGTTCACTTATCTTTGATTTCTTGATATCCTCTTCCCCAGGGCTTGTCGTACTTTGGTTTAAAGTTGTGCTTCTCCAAGGAAGGCAGTGGTGGAAAATTTTCCATGAGTGTTAGCAGCAAATGGGAATGTAGTGAAACAACAGATGCATCTGTACATTTTGTAGTCTCCGTCAATTATTTAAATATTAGCTAACAAAAATTGTAAAATTGCTTGTTAGTTTCAGTCGTAAGAACAACATCAGCTTTAATAATAGACTTCGAAATGTAAATAAACAAAACCAATTATATCTACCATCTATGCACGTAAATTATAAAAATAAACAAGGGTATAATTTAAAAGACATTGTCAAAATTTAAAAGTGTTTCCACAATGCAATAGAGAGGGCCACTACACTTGCAGCGTTTGGTGTACGTACCGACATGTGTATACATACAGTGATCGAGATAAATTTGGCTAGTTTTTATCTCCTTTTTCTTTCTCTCAAGAACAACCTGATGTATTGGTGAATAGTCCTCTGCGTTGGAGAGCATAAAGATTAAATTTGTAGATGAGAAAAAGTTAATTGACATGGTGGACTGAAAACCATATTAATATTGAAAAAGAGTTTTCTATATCATGATGATTCGCGTCGGGTATCAAAATGTCAGCGCCATGACAGTTGTTCAATGCTTTGTGAACACTGTAAAGGTTGTAAAACATGAGGTTGACTGTAGCAGCGGGAATGGACACAGCAGGTGTTCTGACAGCGTCCGCACGCCTGTATTCATCCCCACATCTTTGAACAAGGCTTTTGGTTCAGTTGAGACGGTTATGTATCAGTTTCCTAAGCCCAGAAAAGGAGGTTAAGCACTGGAGCGACAATCTAACGCTGTAAAACAGGAACAGCTAAAGAAAGAGCAAAATAAAGCCAATCGCATCAATACATAGGCATATGTATTTAATTTTGCAAACTTTCGGCAAAGAAACTTTAAAAACTGTTAGTAAACGAAAAAGTCCGAGAAACGCTCAACCCGCCTTTACTCTTTTACTCTTTTACTTGTTTCAGTCATTTGACTGCGGCCATGCTGGAGCACCGCTTTTAGTCGAGCAAATCGACACCAGGACTTATTCTTTGTAAGCCTAGTATTTATTCTATCGGTCTCTTTTGCCGAACCGCTAAGTTTCGGGGACGTAAACACACCAGCATCGGTTGTCAAGCGATGTTGGGGGGGATGGACAAACACAGACATAGAAACATATACACATACATACATACACACACACACATGTATATGTATATATATATATATATATATATAATATATATATATATATA
Source organism: Octopus sinensis (assembly GCF_006345805.1). NCBI lineage: Eukaryota > Metazoa > Mollusca > Cephalopoda > Octopoda > Octopodidae > Octopus > Octopus sinensis. The sequence goes on along the minus strand of NW_021830194.1, from coordinate 1,295 downwards.
TACATATATATACAATGGGCTTCTTTCAGTTTCCGTCTATCAAATCCACTCACAAGGCTTTGGTCGGCCCGAGACTATAGTAGAAGACACTTGCCCAAGGTGCCACGCAAGTTTTTTTTTAGCTTCCTACCACAACTATCCATCCAGTCCCGAGTTTCAGTATCTGTTCTTGTCACATGACCAAATGTCAAAATTTAAAGCTGGGACCTGTACCTGGATTTGTGCTTTTGAGAGACTTTTTACAACCGAACAAATTCAATTTATATTGCTGCTATACTTTTCCTGTTCTTCGTTATTGTGTCTTGTCTTTGTAACGATACGTTTCGTCTCATTCGATACCTTGACCCCAATGTTTATTTTGTCTGTCCTCGTATCGTCCCCTCTTTTTCTCAACCTCATGGTTAATAAAGAAATTGATTGTGATTAGGTTTGTGGTTGTTGCCCTGGTTATTGTCACTGTTCTGTCCAAAGACATCCTTGATTGAGTAAACAAATGACCAAAAGTATCCCAACCATGATCGTCATATATTTTTGCTTTCAGAGGCATAGTGTATCACGGACTACATTACCCAATGTTTCTTTTTACCCAGCGTGGTTTGAGAAAATTCTATCATGTCTTATTGGGCTCAATGTCTTGAGACACAGAAACTCTTCGAATGAACATCATTACTTTAATCTTCAATCTTTAATCTTTCACTTGTTTCAGTCATAAAACTGCGGAATTTTTTAGTTGAATGAATCGACGCCAGTACTTTTTTAAGCCTGGTACTTATTCTGTCGGTCATTTTGGTCGAACCGCTAAGTTACAAGGACGTACACGCAACAACACCGGTTGTCAAGCGGTGGTGAGGATAAATACACACAAACATATACATACATATGTGTATACGGTGGGCTTCTTTTAGTCTCTGTCTACCAAATTCACTCACAAAGCTTTGGTCGGGCCGAGGCTTTAGTAGAAGACACCCAAGGTGCCACGCAGTGGGACCGAACACGGAACCATGTGGTTCGAAAGCAAACATTACCACACAACCACGCCTGAAAGGTTATGGATTTCTAAAATCTTACACCAGTAATCTCTAATTCCTTGTCAACGGATATCTGGCATGGAGAATTATCTATGATGATAATATGTTAATTTGATTTGATATAAGTTCGAAATACACCCAGATCCCTGGTATGTCTCCACATGGAATCGTATTAGTCGAAATCGATCTGGAAGTAAGTGAACATCTGTTGAACACACCAATTCTTCCACCACACGCGCATCATCATAGGTTCCGGATGTATTTTGA
>NW_021830192.1:0-5013 GCF_006345805.1 Octopus sinensis | reverse complement strand
AATCATATGATACCGGGTTCAGTCCCACTGTGTGGCACCTAGGACAAGTTTATTCTACTATAGCCTCAGGACCGACCAAAGCCTTGTGAGTGGATTTGCTAGACGGTAACTAAAAGAAGCCCGTCGTATATCTTTATATATACATACATACGTACATACATACATACATATATATATTCTTTTATTTGTTGCAGTCATTTGACTGCGGCCATGTTGGAGCTCCGCCTTTAGTCGAGAAAATCGACCCCAGTTGTCAAGTGATGTTGTGTGTGTGTGTATGGGGGGGGGGCACAAACGTAGACACACAAACATGTACACACACTTACACCCGATCAAACACACACACACACATATATATATATTATATATATTATAATGTATTATATATATATAATATTTAATAATATAAAATATTATATACAGCATGTAAGTGTACGAGTAATAATATATATATATATTATATATAATATGATATATTGTATATTATATATAATAATAATAATGATAATGATAATAATAATAATAATTATAATAATAATAATAATAATAATAATAATAATAATAATAATAATAATAATAAATATTATATATGACGAGCTTCTTTCAGTTTCCGTCTACCAAATGCACTCACAAAGATTTGGTCGGCCCGAGGCTATAGTAGATGACACTTGCCCAAGATACCACGCAGTGGGACAGAAAACCAGGGACTATGTGGTTGATAAGCAAGCTAATTACCACAGAGGTACACCTGCACCTATATTTAAGGTGGTGAGTGGCAGAATCGGTAGCACGCCGGGCGAAACGCTTAGCGGTATTTCGCCTACCGTTACGTCCGGTACGAATATATATATATATTATATATATATATATATATATATATATATATATATATATCTATATATATATATTATATATATATATGTTATATGTATATATGTATGTATATATGCATGTATATATACAATGTACTGATCCGTGACAAAAACTCAACAAAAATGTACTCCAGCTGGTTAGAGATAAATATATTTATTTAAAGGTCACAATACACGTATTAAAGTGCTAGTTATCTATATGTTCTCTGTCAGAATGTATGTATATATATATCCACGATATATAAAATACAATATATATATAAAATATAATATCTTTGTAAAAAAAATAATATGTATATAAATTATAATATATATAATATATAAATATAAAATTGATATATATGATATTATGATGTATTTTGTATATAATATATAATAATATGAAATATATACACATATATGTGCGCGGGTAATAATATATATATAATATGATATTTTATATATATTATATATATAATAATAAATATATATATAATGATGTAATATAATACAATATTATATAAATAATATATAATATGTATATATTTGTGGGAATAGTGTTATGGTCAAATTTGGCTTTAAAGAGTTAAATATAGATAATTAAAAGTGATATTTGTTTATCATCCAGCAAGTATGAACACGTGAAACTTAATAAGCAAAAAATATGTAATTAGTAGTATGTATGTCATAAGGAAAGGATACTATTATTTGAATATTAGTTTATTTTATTACTTTAGCAATTGTAGAAGAGGGAAATCTACTTATTTCTGTCTTATTAAACCTTGTTAGCGAAAACTTCGCCACACTAGTCAACGTACTCTTGTGGGAACAACTACGTAATCGTGCACACGAGTAGATGTTTAGAATTAGATATAAAATCAAGTGATTTATTGTGAATTTATAATTTAAATATACATTATTATTTGTTACTAATTTCACTTAAAAATCTTACTAGGTGAAGTAAAATTTGTTATCAGACCTATTACAATAATAATTATAAAAATTATAAGGTTAGTTACTGATATTTCACATACAAATAAAAGATTAAATATCTTTAGCAATTATGCACATGAATATAATTATGTCAGAATAAATACTCAAACATATTATTTATTTGGCGATATATTTATTAATTGATGAGAAAAATTCGTTTACTTCAAATATTATCACATTTTCAATAGACATAAAACGCTGCATCACCTGGTTATTGGCTGCTTTAGAGGTATCATTGTGACAAACATTCAAACCCCACATCACTTATCATGCAATCATTCGTTTCCAGATGGTCAGATCAGGTCATCAGACACTCTATTTCATCAACCTGAGATGGTTGACGAAGGTTATTTTTACTGTTCTTTCTTTCATTGACAAATTTCTACAAACAAATTCAACAAACTTTTGTGAGATTTATCTTTCGTTAATTTCAGGGGTTGATTAAAATAAGGGTTAATCAAGTACTGGATTGAAATTAATCGATCATTCCCCTCCAGTCATATCTGTGACGCTATATCGATGTAAAAAACTTCACTGATCAAGCAGACTTTAGATCAAAGACATTCCAGCCGTTTGCATTTTGTCTCTTAGTGGTATATAGGACTATACTATCTAGCGCAACCTTTCTCTGCTTTTCAGTGTATACTGAAGATTGATGGGGTTTGAATGTTATATCTCATTGTTATTATTATTATTATTATTATTATTATTATTATTATTATTATTATTATTATTATTATTATTATCATTATTATTATTACTTGATGGTAACTAACAGCTTATTTTGCTGGGTATGATGGAAAGTGTCAGCTGTCCATAGCCAGTAGACTAAGGTGACGCTTGTTTACTGATCATGCTTCAAGAACCCGGCGAAGAATTCTTGCAATTCCAAGCAATGATGATTTTTGTAGGTGGTCTATCTTTATATTTGTACCAATCTTTTTGAGCTACGTTGGTAGTTGAATACTGATACTTCCAAGTGCGCCAATTACTATTGGTATCACGTCTACTCTACTCATTGACCACAATCTTCGTATTCCCCACTTCAAATCATCGTAGTTGTTCAGCTTTTCTTCTACTTTCTCTTTGATCATGTTGTCACCGAGACTTGCCATGTCGATTATCATGCATGTTCTTTCTTTTTTCACCACAACTATTATTATATGAAAACTTTCAGCTTGTTTTGCTGGGTATGATGGACAGTGTCAACTGTCCACAGCCAGCAGAATAAGGTGACACTTGTTTGCTGGTCATGCTTCAAAAACCATGTGAAGTATTCATGCAGTTCCAAGCATTGCTGACTTTTGTAGCTCTTCTACCTTCACACTTGCACCAATGTTTTTGAGCCATGTTGGTAGTTGAGTGCTGATACTTCCAAGTGCACCAATTACGATTGGTATCACGTCTACTCTCTTCATTGACCACAACCTTCGTATTTCCCGTTACTTACTAACTTTGCTGTTGGTTTGTTTCGCACGAACTGTTCTAAGTTTTCCCCCAAGAAACAGCATGTCGGGCGTTTTTCCAAGGGTATGATTAGAAATGATACATTGAAGGAGGAGACCAGAATTTCAGGGCTAAAATTCTGTTACGTTTGTAATATATCAGCTTTTAAAGGAGTCTTAAGGTAATCCGGTATTTTCAAGTCGAGAATGCTTTTCTTAGGATAGGCAATAATGATGATGATAATAATAATAATAATAATAATAATAATAAATATAATAATAATAATAATAATAATGATAATAATGATAATTATTATTATTATTATTATTATTATTATTATTATTATTATTATTATTATTATTATTATTATTATTATTATTATTTTTTTATTTTTATTTTATCATTATTATTATTATTATTATTATTATTATTATTATTATTTTATTACCTTTCATCCTTTCGGGGTCGATAAAATAAGTACCAGTTCAGCACTGGAGTCGATGTAATCGGTTTGCCACCTCACTTCAAGATTAGACAGAATTACTATTTTTATTCATTATTATACCCACCAAAATGCTTTTAAAAGGTAAAATATTGCAAATGTTACAAAAGTTTCCATATTTGTTCTACAAATGGCATGTTCATATTGAAGCAAATAAATCAACTCACCCACTGTTTACATAAACGCACACGCAGAAACCACACACACACACACACACAAACAGACACGCACACACATGTATGTATCTACATTTATTTATGTTTGTATATATATATATATATATACATTCATTATCAAAGTAAGGAATTAACAATTTCCTATAAACGGATTAGGATCAACAGACATTGGAATACATATTTCTGATAAAAATGGATTCCCACTGGAAAAAAAGAAGAAAAACACTAACAAAACAAACACCATTATATTTTAATCGTTGATCTATTAAAATTTATTAAATGTCTTATTTTCATCGTTCACCATATATTGTCGTGACAACCAAGGCGAATGAGTATTAATCTAGCATCTTATTTTGTATAGAATTTGGACTGGATGTTGAACAACTTAATTTTATACAAAATCTGGTGTATTCTTAATAATTAAAGAGTGTATTCGCTCGCTCTTTGCTTGGCTGCAGTAGTCATACTTGTTGACGATGCTGAATGACGACGATTAAAAAACAATAAATTAAGAGAACATAAATAAATATTAAAATATGTGTATATAACTTTCCTTGCATTATGTATCTACCCGAAGAGTTGACATGGCGTTTTGACATTGACACTACATCTACAGTACTCTGCGAAGGTCTTAGTAGTGTAACATACAAATGACCATGCACAACCAGGCCAGTTCCTAAGATTTTATTTTAAATCATATGAGTGTGAGAATCCTGTAAATCCTAGAGCCGGTCTGTTATTTTATTTAGTGATTCAACATTGAAGTTTATTGAGTGTCATTGCGAAAATCACTCGAACTGGAGACCAAACGCATCAGGGTGAATGGCAGAGTGGATTTGAAAAGTCTAAGTTTAATTCTTGACACACTGACATATTTTCCATAATTTCAACTTCTTCAACAATATGGCCTTCAGTCATGCACTCATGAAAATGGGTTATTAGAATTATTGTTCCATTGCCAAGTCCATCAACCTTATTTAAATTTCACAATAGTGTTACAAAACATCCCTTTTATTAAATCAAATTATGCGGGGGAAGGAAAGGA
>NW_021830191.1:0-4864 GCF_006345805.1 Octopus sinensis | reverse complement strand
ATTATTAAGGCGTGGCTGTGTGGTAGGAAACGTACTTCCCAACTACATGGTTCTGGGTTCAGTTCCATTGCGTGGCACCTTCAGCAAGTTCTTCTACTATAGCCTCGAGCCAGCCAAAGCCTGGTTATTGGATTTGATAGACGGAAACTGAGAGATATGTGTTATGAATGTATGCATGTACGCGCGCGCGTTTTTGAGCGTGTCTGTACTTGCACCCACCCCACCCCAGCATCATTTGACAACCGATGCTGATGTGCCAATGTGCCCGTAACTTAGCGGCTCGACAGATCGAACGATAGAATAAGAACTAGGCTTACAAAGAATAATTCCTGGGGTTGAATTTTTTCAACTAAACCCATTTAGGTGTTGCTCTAGCATGGCCGCAATCAAATGCCTGAAACAAGTAAAAGAAAACAAAATAGAAAAAATTCAAGAGACGTTTCATTTGTTCTGGTTGAAAGTTTATTGATCTTTGCGGATAATAATGGCCGGGTTTTGAACGGTGAACATCGTGCATCGTTAGCTCAACCGCCGTCGCATTAATTTTAACGATAGGTTCGGCATACAGTTATGTAAAGGGAATATAGAAGACAATATCGCAGATACTTGAGGCGGTGAGGTAGCAGAAAAGTTAGCACGCCAGGTGAAATGCGAAGCCGTATTTCGTCTGCCGTTACGTTCTGGGTTCAAATGCCGCCTTTGGTCGGCCTGAGGCTATAGTGGAAGACACTTGCCCAAGGTGCCGCGCAGTGGGAGTGAACCCTGAACCATGTGGTATGTAAGCAAGCCCCTTACCACACAGCCAAAACATTTTGAGTTGGTTATTTATGACTATGTAAATTGCTTCTGAACTTACTTTCACGTCAATTTTAACGAGAAGGAATTACAGGTGCGGCTACCTGTTTAGGTAAATTCTTAACTTTGATCAAATGGAAGAAAGCTGTAATCAAATATCTTCCAGTCATAACCATCCTCTCGTTATTGTCAGACATTCTCTATCAGATATCACTTTATCAACAGCCATTCACGTTTTTGAAAGACTTTGTTTGAAAAGAAATTTCAAAAGAGACATGTCCATCTGTGTCAGACTACAATAATCTCAATGTGAAGACGTGTGGTTATCTATGTATATCGTCTTGCTTAAACAATTCGTCTCTAATTCGTACCACCCGTATTCAGTTCACACAACGCGTCCATTCACACCCTGCTGTCTTAATGTTTATGAGTGGACCAGGTAAAAACAACCCCTAATGAACGGAAAGCCAGTCCGTTATGGGTTTCTCATGTGCAAATTAGTAAACTGGAGCAACGTGATACGAAGTGTTTTATTCAGGAACACATGGCATCACCCGGGCTCGGAATCGAAACCAATGACTTGTGATAGCATTATATACCCACCTGTCTCTACATTCTACACGTCTCTCTGTCTCTCTGTCTGACTCACTCTCGCTGTCACTCTGTCGCTCCTGATTCACACACACACACTCACATATATATTTCTTTACTACCCACAAGGGGCTAAACACAGAGGGGACAAACAAGGACAGACAAAGGGATTAAGTTGATTACATCGACCCCAGTGCGCAAATGGTACTTAATTTATCGACCCCGAAAGGATGAAAGGCAAAGTCGACATCGGCGGAATTTGAACACAGAACGTAACGGCAGACAAAATACGGCCACGCATTTCGCCCGGCATGCTAACGTTTCTGCCAGCTCGCCGCCTTAATAAGTATGTGTATATAGGTCTATACACACATAGGTGTGTGTGTGTAGACCTATATGCAAATATATATGTATGTAAATATATATATAATATATATATATATTGTATAAATATATATGTATATATATATATATATATATATTATATATGTATGTAAATATATATATGTATATATTATATATATATCTATATATATAACATATTCCTTTTGCGGATCTATTGTCTAGCGTTAGAGCGTCCACATAGTAGATTCTCTCTCATAGTTTTGTATTAATAATATTTACTGAATCCCAGTCTTTTATACGCTAGGCCACTTGGTGTTAAAATTGATGTTATTAATTAATATCCAATTTTTTCACCCTTATGTTGACTTTAATTATAAATTAATATGTTCTCAAACCGGCGGTAAATTACTTATGCAGTATTTATATCCGGGAATTTAGCGCGCCAGAACGAGGGCATTTCAATGTTAACTGTGAATATAATCGGCCGTACTGTTCGCCTCTATTCAACCTCGTGTTGATTTTGCCGTGCAGTTCGACAAATTATATTTTGATGTAATCTACTGAAGATTCGAAAATACTTATGTAAGTAAAATTACATAATTTATTAACGATGAAACAATTGTATAGAGTTAATGTATATTTTCGTTATTTTTCATTTGTCCTGCTCGCTTACGTTCTTGGTTGTGTTGGATTATTTCTTGAGAACAATTCTTTGGTGGTGGATTCCCTTTGCGGATCTATATCTAGCGCTAGAGCGTCCACATAGTGGATTCTCTCTCATAGTTTAGTATTAATAATATTTACTGAATCCCAGTCTTTTATACGCTAGGCCACTTGGTGTTAAAATTGATGTTATTAATTAATATCCAAATTCTTCACCCTTATTTTGACTTTAATTATATATATATATATATATATATATATATGTATGTATATGTAGATACGCACTTGTCTCTACATTCCACACGCCTGAGTGTCTGTCTGTCTGTCTCACTCTTTCTCTCACTCTCGCTGTCACTCCTGATACACACACACACATACATATATAGGTTAGTAAGTATGTGTATATAGGTCAATACACGCATGGATTTGTGTATAGACCTATATGCAGATATATGTATGAGTCTTACCACGAGCATTATTACGCGCCTGTAGACAAGTAGGGTTATTGTATTTAAAACGAAATAAAACTTGTGATTAAGGTTGAAGGGCAGTATTCTGATAGTTTGGCAGAATCGTTGGCACCTCAGGCAAAATGCCAAACCTCTTTTGATCCGTCTTCATGTTCTGAGGTCCACTCGATAAAATAAATACTAATTTCTTTACCACCCATAAGGTGCTAAACACAGAGAGAACAAACAAGGACAGGAAAACGAATTAAATCGATTATATCGGCCCCAGTGCGTAACTGGTACTTATTTAATCGACCCCGAAAGGATGACAGGCAAAGTCGACCTCGGCTGAATTTGAACCCAGAACGTAGCGGCAGACGAAATACCTATTTCTTTTACTACCCACAAGGTGCTAAACATAGAAGGGACAAACAGGGACAGGCAAACGGATTAAGTCGATTATATCGACCCCAGTGCGTAACTGGTGCTTAATTTATCGACCCCGAAAGAGTGAAAGGCAAAGTCGATCTCGACAGAATTTGAACTTAGAACGAAACGGCAGACGAAACACCGCTAATCATTTCGCCCGGCGGGCTAGCGTTTCTGCCAACTCGCCGCCAACTCGATAAAATAAATACTGAGATCGATTTAATCGACTTTTCTGTCCGCTGCATTTGCTGGCCTCGTCCAAGAACTTGAAAATAAGGTTGGAAAGATGAATAGCCAACATTCGCTCGGCTTGAATCGAACTCAAACGGTAAAGGCTCGGAACAAACAGACAAGGCTTTTGTTCATAAGCTCCAGTGGAAACTAAATAATGAAAATTCTCAGCCGGTCGATATTGATCATTAAATAATTAAAAGTTACAATCAAGAAATCATACAACAGCTAAATCGTAAACAACGTTTCGTAAATACTTTTGCGACAGAATTTCATTAAACAATTGTTTTGATTTGTTTCTTTGTTTATTATTTTCTTCTTCTTTGTTGGTGATTGTTTAAATTTGTTACTTATGTCAATTATACTGTTTTAGTTCCTTTCTTTTCTTCTCGCGTTGGTAGATTTTAGTTAATGTCTGTTTTTTATAATCTGTTTCTTTTTTGTGTTAAATATCTCCAGGGTTAGTGTCTGACGTCTGGAGACGGTACGAAGAGATGAAACATGATAAAATATTCACCTGTGATTAAGAAAGATACACTTGAATGGCTTACGCACATACAGACATCAGTCCACGTATACGCATATACATACATACACACACGGTAGTTACCCAAATACGAACGTATATAACGATGTACACTCTCATATATATACTGAAGCTTGTATACACAAATATAACTACAAACATAATATATACACTGCTAAATCCGTACATGCATACATACATACACGGAGAGATATTTGTAAAATACATAGAAACATAATACTTGTAGAAGTATATATATATATATGTATATATAATACCTATATATATATACTATATATATATATAGATATATATGTATATATATATATATATAATAAATATATATTATATATATATCTATATATATAATATAATATATGTATTATATATATATATATATATACTAATATATATATATATATATATAATATATATATGCGTATACAGACAAACACCAAATGCAAATATAAAGAAATACGCAGAATGGAAATATAAGGAATCTCTTACAACCATATACACAAAATCGTAGAAACAACCCTATTCGTAGAAAGCAGAGTCCCAAAAACTGGAATGAAGCTAGACATTGCAAAGAATTTAATAAGAGAAAACCTAACGTCACAAAAAAAGAGAAAGTGTATATTAAATATGAATGCACAACATAAACATATGCGTGTGCGTGTGTTTGTGGCTCGAAATCTCATTCTACGTCTACACATGAATTATATAATATTGCTATATATACTATATATTATATTATTATATATATATATAGTCTGCAAAGTCCCTAATTTGGATTGAATAAGGAGTCCATTTTGCAGCCTTCTCTTCAGGAAAA
>NW_021830190.1:0-4903 GCF_006345805.1 Octopus sinensis | reverse complement strand
ACACGGTTAACTATTGAAAATGTTTTTATTTTTCAGCCCCTTCGAAACACTCTAACCTTCGTTGGATTTGACTGTTAGGTTAACTCTTTTGTGTATAAATGTACACTAATTTCATATATATATATATATATATATATATATATATATATATATAGTAATCCAAACATGAACAAAGAGAAAACACAACAACGCGAGGACGTGCAACAAGTATAGTGTTATTGGACGCTCAGGAAAGGAAAGAAAGAAGGAGGACTTAACGTTTCGAGCAGAGCTCTTCGTTAGAAACAAGAAAAAGGAAAGGTCCAAGGAAGGGAAGACGGAGAAGACGGAGAAGACGGAGAAGATACACACGCGGTTACATAGTGAAATGACCGGAAGGGAATGGGTGAAGAAAAAGCTGTTTCGAAGACAGGAGAGTGCAAGATAAGGAGGTATGTGTGTGTATGTGTGGGTATGTGCGTGTGCGCAGGTCTGTGTGTGTGTGTGTGTGTGTGTGTGTGTGTAATGATAGCACGTATGTCCTTGTGTGTGTGTGGTTGTGGCTATTTACCTATGTGTGTGGTTGGACTTAGTATCGTTTAAGGTCATAACGAAGTCATAACACGATGTTTTGAGAAATTTGAAAAGTTAACACGAAACCGGTAATTTCTTCAAAAACTATGTCACCGTATGAAAAAATTTTATAACATTCTTCTGACATAATGACTCAAATATATTTTTTAACCTTTTAAAACAAGCCTTCTGTAGTTTTTTCACTTTTTACTATTTTCTATATATTCAACCACGTGCTTTCACACACCAACTTTTTCACACACCAACTTTTTCACACACCAACTTTTTCACACACCAACTTTCTCACCTATGTATATATATATATATATATATATATAGGCAGAAGAGGCCAATCCTTTCTCTGCTGAAAGTCTAAGAAGACTAGGTACTATTAAGATCAATCTCACATCTTCTGTTCACAATTCAAAGGCGAAGTTTTTGATGAGAAATAAAACTCATGTTGTAGTAACTTTGTGCATTCTTCATTAAAACCATATATTTATTAAAACGGTATAAATGACGTTTCAAATTATATCAATTTCTGTGTAGTGCACAATGAAGAAATTAATTAATAGTCGATGCACGCACATTTATGCAAATCAGAGCGCATAACTGTAACGACCAGGATATTAGCTGTTATGCACCCCTGATGCATAACAATGCACTTCATCGCTTTGTAACAGCTTCTGAATGATACCAGAAATGGCTGGGTGAACAGGCAAACATTTTCCCTGAACTGAAAGCTACTACGTCACAGGGCTACTCATTTACAACTGACCGAACATGAAAGGAAGTGTTTTGCTCAAGAGCACAGCTTGCCGAACGTCTGGAAATCATAAACCGTGCCTAGGGCGTTTATATTCTTTTATTCTTTTAGTTGTTTCAGTCATTGACTGCGGCCATGCTGGAGCACCACCATTTAGTCGAAGAAATCGACCTCAGGACATATTCTTTGTAAGCCTCGGTATTTTATTTTATCGCCGAGGGACAGAGACACAAGCACACTAGCATCGGTTTTCAAGCGATGGTTGGTGAACAAACACACACACATGCACACACATACACACACACAAACACACAAATACACACAAAGACATATATACATATATATTCGACTGGCTTCATTTCAGTTTCCGTCTACCAAATACACTCAGTAGGTTTTGGTCGACCCAAGGCTATAGTAGAAAACACGTGCTCTAGGTGCCACGCAGTGGGACCGAACACGGAACCATGTGGTTGGGAAGCAAGCTTCTTACCACACACCTACAACTGTGCCTATATGTGTATATATATATTTATATACACATATGAACATATATACCAACATATGAAAAGTTTGGCTTAAGGATATATGTATGTGTGTGTGTATATATATATATGAGTATGTATGTATGTATGTATGTATGAATGTATGTATGTATGCATGCATGTATATATGTATGTATGTAGCATGTATGTATGCATGTATATATGTATGTGTGTATGCTTGCATATATATATAATTATATATAATATAATGTATTATATTTATAATATATTAATATGTAATATATATATATATGTATATGTGTGTATTTATATATTATATATATATATATATCTATTATATATAAAACGTATATACTATATATATGTATGTATATAATAAATATATAATTTACATATATATATGTGTATATAATATAATAATATATATATATATATATATATATATATATATATATATATATATATATATATAATATATATACGAACATAACATACACATCTGTATGTGTGTATGCATATGTGAAGCACACGCACTAACACACCCACTCGCGCGCGCCCACACATATATGAATTACCCGTGTGTCACTGATATACGAGGCGTCATTTAAATATTGCACAGAAATTGAAATTAGTAATATATTCATATTAATTAATAGTAATGAAAACTCAAAGGAATATATTGAAAACTAATCATTATTTATTAATATAGTTTAATGTTTTCACTTCGAAAAGTGATTACATCTTTCAGTTATTTTTTTCTATTTAGTTAAGTGCCTCGATGTGGTATCTTGAATCGCTACAAGTAGTAGCAGTTAAATTATATGTATGTATGCATGCATGCATGTATATATGTATGTATGTATGTATGTATGTATGTATGTATGTATGTATGCATGCATGTATGTATGTATGTATGCATGCATGCATGTATGTATGTATGTATGTATGTATGTATGTATGTATGTATGTATGTATGTATGTATGTATAGGTGTGTGTATATATATATGTATGTATGCATGTATATATGTGTGTATGCATGCGTGCATATATATATATATATGTATGTGTATGTATATATGTATGTATGTATGAATGTATATATGTATGTATGTATATATGTATGTATGTATGCATGCATGTATATATGTATGTATGTATGTATGTATGCATGTATATATGTATGTGTGTATGCTTGCATATATATGTATGTATGTGCATGTATGTGCATGTATATCTATTTATATATATATATATATTTATGTATATGTATGTATATGTACGTATATTTATATATATGTATATATGTACATATATATACATATAAACATACACGCGTATATTTACATACATGAATCGATGTATGCATATATACGTATCTATATATATATATACACACATCATATATACCTGCATTTATGCACACACACACACATATAAATATGTGTGTATGCGTGTTCGTGTGTGTGTATGTGTGCACGTGTGTGCCTGTGCCTGTGTTTGCGCGTGCGTGCGTGTGTGTACGCGTGTGTTCATACATATTATGTGCGTGTATGTCTACATAATCTGATAGAAATCCGGAAAAGTCACATGGTTAGATCAACTTTGATCATATTTGTACTCGATGAAAACCTACTTGATGTTAAAGAGCGGTAACAATAGTAATAACACCATAAATCCGATGGATCAGTAACAAAAAAACCCCCCAAAAAACTCAGCGTAAACAAGCGATGACAAAAACAAGAACACATACGAGATGTTGCTGAAAATTTCCTAGATTTAAGGGTCTCGCATAAAGCTTGGTTGAAGGCCTAACATTCTGAGTTCTTTTACAGGGCTTAGAAAAACTGAAGGACCTCTGCACTAGGTGCGTGAACCAGTGAGAAGAATATATTGAATAAAACCGCAAATTACTGACCCTCCTGTATTTTGTATTACCCAAAGCCAAGAACTTTTCAGGCCCCCGCTCCCGTGCACAAAAATGACAAAATGAGACCTAGCAATTTTGACTCATAAGACAAAACGACAATAAACTGTGAATGCATACGTGTGGGTGATCTATGTCGTTGCTGGGGGAAACAGTTCGCTTTAGAGAAGCTGTTGCAATTGACGGTCATTCTTATCAATGACGGAAACCTGACTATACTTCCGTCTTTCGTGACAGCTGTTTCGCTGTACGTGCTGCATTCGCGGACCGTATTGCACACAAGAGTCCATGACTTATGACCGGAATTATGCAGGCTTCATTTGTTTATTATTCTTACTTTCAAATCCTCCCTGACCGGAGAACATAACAGAGCTTATGCCAAGGCAATGTAACTAAATACATGCGTTATTTCCTTGTTAGAATGCATCACCATAAATTTATTTCAATTATGAATCCTATCACGGAAATCGTAGCTTTTGGAAATTTCTATACTACATGTACTAAAATATCAAATGCAGGATGGCACACACCTATGTTTTGTTTTGGTTTGAAAGCAAGTTTAATGTAATTCAGATTAGTTCATTAGCGGCAGAGATTTTTAATGTTAACGAGCGAGAAGAACCACGGGATCAGAGCAGTGGTTTGCGTGTTCATTCGATTGACCAGTAGGGGTAGTTCGCCTCTGCGTGATAACGGCTAACGCCTCTAAGCCAGTAGCTTAGCTGGACCCGAGCTTTTTTCCCCAAAACGTCCCAACCTCAAGGCACATGCGATAGCGTGACGTGGGTTGCCGGCCCGTTGTCCGCACGTTGCCCGCACGTTGCCCGCAGTTGCCCGCCGTTGCCCGCCCATTGCCCGCACGTCGCCCGCCCGTCACCCGTCCGTCACCTACATGTGGTGAGCTATGTCGTTGCCGGGGAGAATGCTTTGTCCAAATTCATCAAAAAGATCGAGACAGCAAAGATCGCTTGTATACAACATGAACTTGTGTTTGGTGTGACGTGGTTAGTAGAACAGCGACCTCAAACGATTTATTGCTCCAGGGTCTGGAGTTATTACCTTGCTTTGCAAGAAAGTGAGAACAGACAAATATATTCTTAATTCACCTAATTAGAAGCGTTTACATTATTTTTCATCAAAGAGTGGTCTCTCTTTTG
>NW_021830189.1:0-5033 GCF_006345805.1 Octopus sinensis | reverse complement strand
CAACATAACCATATGTTAAGAGGAATTCTTTGAGGTTTGGATAATTCACCTTTGGAAACATTGGTGTTTCGTTCAACATTCTTAAACAACCCTCATTCAGGGACCTTTTGAGCAGGATGGGGTACTCGACCTGAAAAAAATTTTAACTGGGCCCCACATCACCATGTCGCGCACATATGGTTGTGATGCATGTGCCTGGTGTACCATTATTATATGGGTAGTCATCATGGGTATACTGGGCTTCGTATATTTTACCCCGGTGTCACTTTGATGGCATGCAATGCTCTCTCACCCAATAATAATAATGTAAGTGTTCCCACTGATAAAAATATATCTGTAAAATAATTTGACAAATTAAGTAAATATAAGGGCCTGGAAATTGAAATACGAAAGATGCGGCATCTTAAAGTGAGAACTGTTCCTGTAATAATAATAATAATAATAATAATAATAATAATAATAATAATAAGAAGAAGAAGAAGAAGAAGAAGAAGAAGAAGAAGAAGAGTCCTCTCTTCTATAGGCACAAGGTCTAAACTTTTGAGTCGAAAGGATGAAAGCAAAATTGGCCATCAGCACAAATAGTTCAAAGCCTTCTGTCCGACGCGCTCGCGAGTCTACCAGTTGATCAGTACCGTCGACTCTAGGACTTGGTA
The DNA here is from genome assembly GCF_006345805.1 of Octopus sinensis. NCBI lineage: Eukaryota > Metazoa > Mollusca > Cephalopoda > Octopoda > Octopodidae > Octopus > Octopus sinensis. The sequence continues at coordinate 4,377 of NW_021830189.1, read as the reverse complement.
ATGTAAATTGCCAATTCGAAAAGGATTTAAAAAATAACTTCGATTGTATTTGCACACCGAACGTAAAAAAAAAACGGAAGAAATATCTTTACGCGTTTTGTTCTGACGCGCAAAAGTTTCCATCCACTCGCCACCTACATCTGAAACAATGACAAACAGTAACAACAGATACAGATTGATAGTTTAAACAAAATAATACGGAAGACCAAAAGACTCAGCATTCGTAAACCGTGGTTATATGTAGAGATGTCATTTTAGTTAATCGTGTGAACCAAATATTTGGAATTGATTAGAGCAAGGAATTGTGCGTGATATATATTAATTTTGTTTTATCTTTTGGGCTCTTTTCTTTCTGTTTATTCTTGTCTGCTTACTTCCGCCGTCGCCTGGTAACTTACGATTGGTCGCATGTATAAGCGATTGATATTTGCGTAAGAGTTCGTATTTACACAAGTACACGAATGCACATTCGTATGGATTTATGCGCATACAAGCGAAAATGCGGACAAATACACACATCAAACAAACACACAACCGTATATCAAGTAGGCATACAAACTTATGTGCATATAAGCAATAAAAACATACATATATATGCGAACATACAAGCATACTCCGGTCTGTGTGTATCGAGTCAGGTTGGAGATGGGAAGGATGATTTCCCTTTGCAAATACTGATTGGGCACAGACAATGTGTCAATAGCCAGCTGGAGAAGATGTCCTCTTTGGGCTAAGATCTAGAGTAGCATCATCCCTTACGGGTCAGCCACGTTTTGATGGCAAATATACTTTACGATATATATATAGGGAGAGTTTACGAAAAAAACAAAAGACGAACACAGGTGGTGTACAAAACAAACAGATGTATTAGTATAACGCTCAGGAATAGAAAAAGTATTTTACATTTCGAGCCTACGCTCTTCTACAGAAAGGGACACAGAAAAAAACAAGGAGAGAAACAAGAAGAGAAAAAATGTGTGTAGTGGCTAACGATCAATCATGGCCGTCTTTAAATTTCCAATGTGCATTTTACTTATTTTACTTCTTAATTCCCCTTACATTACAACGTGTATGTATATATATATATATATATATATTATATATATATATATATATATATATATATATATATATATACTAAGTAATTAAGGGTTTAGCAACGATTTGCCTCACCACACACCGAATTAGAAATAGCAGTCAAATAGTTATGGCTATTTTTTACTTAAAAGAGAGATCTCAGTAAAACCACAGCACTTAAACGGCAAACAACGCAGGCAAAAGAGAAAGAAGTGACGACAATCATTCTATATTAAGTCACCTACGGACGTACGTTTCGAAATTAAGTCATAGGAAAGCATAAAAATTAAATAATTATGTCTTACCCGACTACTTTTCTCCTCAGCGTAGGACTCTACAATAATGAATAATTGTGTATTAAATTTGGAGTCACTAGAAGACATCACCTCAACTCATGGTATCAGAGCGAGCTAAAGCCATTACCAGTACCACCAAATTCAAAGGGTGAATGAAAGTATGTCACCATCCTCCTCCCACCAGCGTGCTGCCAGAATAAGATGTTGCGGTCATTTACTGGGATGAAATATGGTTATCAATAATAATATAGGGTGAAATCAATTAATTTGGAGTAATCATTAATTTCACCAAGTAGATTTCGGCATTTAAAAGCCCCATTCGAGGAAAGTTTAAGTAATACTAAGTAATTAAGGGTTTAGCAACGATTTGCCTCACCACACACCGAATTTAGAAATAGCAGTCAAATAGTTATGGCTATTTTTCTACTTAAAAGGTCACGGCTTACGCTCGCTCTGATACCATGAGTGAGGGTGATGTCTTCTAGTGACTCCAATTTAATACCACAATTATTCATAATTGTAGAGTCTACGCTGAGGAGAAAAGTAGTCGGGTAACACATAATTATTTAATTTTTATGCTTTCCTATGACTTAATTTCGAAACGTACGTCCGTAGGTGACTTAATATAGAATGATTGTCGTCACTTCTTTCTCTTGCCTGCGTTGTTTTCCGTTTAAGTGCTGTGGTTTACTGAGATCTCTCTTTTAAGTATATATATTTTATTTATTTATATATATATATATATATATTATATATATATATATATATATATCTATATATATATATATATATATATATATATGAATGTGTTGTGTGTACTTTTACTTTTACTAGTTCAAGCTCGAGAATTGCGACCATGCTGGGGCACCGCCGTTAAAGGCGCTCATTCTCTTGGGGATCGAACCCGAAATCTCATGATTACGAATCATACTTCTAACTACACATGAAAGTATGTGCGTATGGAAATGTATGAATGTTGTAATACGATTATGTGACTCTATCTATATAATAAATATACCGTGTACGTGGTATATATATATATATAATATATATATATATATATATATATATATATATATATATATATATGTATATGTATGTTTCTATTAATAGATGTTCATATATTCGTATGTTTACACGTATATATGTATTTATAGTTGTACGTTTGTACTTATGTATGAATATATACTTGTATGTATGTAGAGATATATATTTATACGTAAGCATTTACATATATATGTGTGTGTGTGTGTACGTATGAGTATATATTTATATGTATGTGTAAATACGAAGATACGTATGTACGTTTGTATGTATAACTATATATAACTATATATTTTTAATTGTTTGCATATACGTATATCTGTATATATGTATGATTGTATATATGTGTGTATATCCTTATATATGTGTGTGAGTGTGTGTGGTGTGTGTGTGCGTGCGTGTGTGTTTGTGTGCGTGCGTGTGTGTGCGTGGTGTGTGTGTGTGTGTATTTTCTAAATTTCCCTTTTATTTACTATATATCGCGATGCAATTTTCAGTATCTCCGATATATTTTTTCAATCCTATTTTTTCACCTTATTCAACTCTTTCATTTTTTTTTCATTCCTTCTTCAGTATCTATTTATTTATTTATTTATTTGTCTGTTTGATTGTTTGTGTAATTACTTAAAATCTGTGTATTTACTTAAAATGTTCTATTTTTATGTTATTTTCATTTATTCATTTTTTTTTGTTTTCTTCTGGTTCCAAACTCAAGAATTATTTTAAACTTAAATAAAATTTTCTGATCACCAAAAGATCAATATTAAATGAATTGCTTTTCATTCTTGAAAAAATTTATATTCTTTGCGTTCATTTATTTTTGTGTATGTTTTATGCATTGTTTTGATATTGTCTATCATTTATATATACATATATATAAATATATATATATATATATATATATATATGTATGTATGTGTGTGTGTATGTGTGTGTGTGTGTGTGTGTGTGTATAAAGTTAATCCAAACATGAAAACATAAAGAAGGGAAATACATATATATATATAAATAAATTGACATCATTATAGTGAAATATCTATCGAATATTAAGTAATATCGTCGTCATATTTGCATCGACCTCTATCTCCGCTGATCATCGGATCGAACTTGAGAAACGTATATTTCAGTCGTCTTTATATTATTATTATCATTATATTGTACCAAACACCCATGTTTCCAGAGGTGAATTATTTAAACTCCAAAGAATCCCTCTCGACACATGGCTATGATTCTCCCCCACTACTTGCGATCGTGATCAGAAATGCACATATTGTCAGTCATTAAGGCTGTTAAGGTCAAACAACTGACAAGCAAATATGTGGTATTGAGCAGAATATTTGCTGTAGCCCATCATTTTATACGAAGACAAAACAATGTACATGATAACACTTCCAATCAGAAGCCACGAGAGCCACTGCCTGGTACTGCATCAAGGCTTACTACTACTACTACTATTATTATTATTGTTGTTGTTATTATTATTATTATTATTATTATTATTATTATTATTATTATTATTATTATTATTATTATTATTATTATCATCACCTTCATCATCATCATCATCATCATCATCATCATCATCATCATCATCACATCATCGACGTCATTATCATCATCATTATTTCTAATACGATGATAAGGAATGGCAGTGATGACGACGAACGCAAGGTATCGAATATCTTCGACTTATCTTTGATAAAAGAAAAGAAAATGGTTCTTTGATTCCTAAATGATAACAATCAGCCTTTATAGATGAGGCATGAATCTTTCAACAGAACCACCACCACAACCGTCAACACCACCCTCACGCCCACATCATCCACAAGATCCCACAATACCCACCATCCCCTCACAACACCCACAGACTTAACACGGAAAAGAGAGAAAAAAGACAAGAAAAAAATATATATAAAAATATAAAAAAACAAAATGTCCGTTTAGTTTTCCTCTTAAACAA
>NW_021830188.1:0-5030 GCF_006345805.1 Octopus sinensis | reverse complement strand
TACAGCGACCACAGCGCGTAACTAGTATTTATTTCACCGACCCCGAAATGATGAAAGGTAAAGTCGACCTCGGCGGAATTTGGACTCAGAACGTAGCAGCAGACGAAATGCCGCTAAGCATTTCGCCGGCGTTCTAACGATTCTACCAGCTCACCGCCGTCACAAGGCCAATAATAATAATTTCTACAATAAGCACAAGGTCTGAAATTTTTGGGGTAGGTGACTAGTCAATTAGATCTACCCCAGTACGCAAATGGTACCTAATTAATCGACCCCGAATGGATGAAAATGTAAGTCAACTCGGCGGAATTTGAACTCAGAGCACAAAGACAGGCGAAATGCCCGGAGTGCTAACGATTCTGCCAGCTCGCCGCCTTCGCAAGGCCAATAATAATGACGGGAAGAGATTAACTGATAGCAATGTTCCCAGTACTTAGCTAGGATTTTATTTTATCGGCACCGAAAAGATCGAAGACTAAGTTGATTTGAAAAGCTGATCAATTGTAATAAAATAACAAATCACTTCTATGTTAAGGCCACACACTTTCCGCACCAAATAAATATATTTGCGTGTATGCGAGAGTATGTCTGTAGGTATGAAAAATGTACGTCTGAAGTACATTTCTTTTTCCAGTTATTTTATTTCGAACTAATTTCGTTGTTTTATTTTTGCCTTTTTTTAATTTTGATTTTCTTTTCCTTCTTCTCAAAAAAAATAATAAAACTACGGTGAAAATATTTCTCCTAGTGCCAATCATGACAGTGAAAATTGTACATTTTAAATTATTTGCCTGCAAATTATCTCAGACATTTACGATTCTGTTCTCCCTTCCATCTTTCCAAGGACGCGCTTACACACACACGCACACACACACACACACGCGCACGCACACACACACACACACACATACACTCCTCTTAATCACACCTCATCATTTTAACTAAACTCAGTCTATTCCCGTCTCTATATTGGCTAGTTTTTTTCTCCCAGTATTTTATTCATTTTTTCGTTGTAATCTTTTATTGTTTTATACTTGTTGCTGTTGCTGCTGCTACTGCTGCTGCTGCTGCTATCTTTGTTCTTGTTGCTCTTGTTGTTGTTGCTATTTTCTCTTTTAGAGCTACTAAATTTTCAATGTTCTTTTCGTTTCTTTTTGATTTTTTCAGAAATAAATAACACTTTGCACCAGGGTAGAATATAACGAAACCTTAGGAAAAAAATTTGTGAAAACAACACAAACACACAACAACTCCAAACGTCCTTAAAAGTTGTTGTTGTTGTTGTTGAGTTCGGTTATAAATTTACAGAAAACTTTATTTTACCCGTTTTATTTTTAGCTAAGTTTTCATTTGTTTTTCTAAGCTTATTTCTAGACTTCTTTTTTTTTTACATATATATAATTAAGTGGATAACTTAAGAAAGAAATCTTGAAAAACTTCTAAAGTATAAATTTTTATTTAAATATATGAAATTTTATTTATGTACATGATATATACATACATACAAACGAGCATATGTATATATATATATATGTCAAATTTTCCGTCTTTTTAAAAATTTTCTGGTTAAGTTTTAAAAAATGACCATTGAAATATATATATAGATGTATGTAAGTAGCATATGTATATATATCTACAAATATAAATATATATATGTATATGTGTATATTATATATATATGCTTATATATATATATATGTATATATATATATATATATATATATATATATATATGTATTTTTATATGATATGTACATACGTATGTTCATACATACATATATATATATATATATATTATATATATATATATATATTATTATATTATATATATATATATACGTAGTTGTGTATGCATATGATGTGTAGTTTTGTAATGGACATATTTTTATTCATATTAGAGCTTTTTACTTCCTCCACAACAAATATATCGAAAACTTTTTGGCTTTCAAATATTAAGTAATTCAAGTAGGAACTTATAAAAAATTTAAAAAAAGAAAACCAAGCAACAGATTCTAAAAACAAATTTCAATTTTATATTTTTGCTCACTTTTTTTTAATTGATTTTATTTTATCAGCTAATGTTACTTTATGCTAAGCAACATTCATCAATAATTTTCTTCTTTCTTTCTTTTCCATGATTTTTTCCTTCCTTTGCTTTTATAGTTTCTTTCATTCTTTGCTTTTTTAAAGTCTCTCCGAATAAAATTCTGTCTGTCATTTTATCCTTCCATGAATATATATAAATGAACGAGAGCGCTAATAAAGGATTATCCAAAATTCTGACTGAGAAAAAAGAGGCAGTCAGAATTTTGGTTAATCCTTTATTAGCGCTCTCGTTCATTTTTTGATCTCGTCAAGATTAAATAAAAATCAAATCTATCGTTTTGATTTTGATTTTGTCTTGACGATTCCTGAAAACGAACGAAAGCGCTAATAAAGGATTATCCAGAATTCTGACTGCCTCCTTTTTCTCAATATAAAATATCTATACGCCACTGCAAATACGCTATACATACGTACATATATACATACACACACATTAAAGTACCGCCACAGAGCGGAAAAGAACGATGTTCGAAGGTGCCGTAAGGATTAAATTATTAGCTGAACGTTACCCGGGACACATAAAGGGAGTGGTATTTGACAAGGAAAAGTATAAAAGGTTACAAGAACTATTTAAAGGTGATGTGAACCCTTTAGGGGAAGAAACTGAATTTGAAGAACTAGCAATAGTAGTTACATTGGAGGAGTTAATACCTCTAATGAATGGTGATAATGGAATACTTTAAAAGAGAAAAAAATAATAGACATTTTAACAAAGGAGAAAAAGAAAAGAAAAAAGGAAATAGATATAAATTTTAAAAGAAAACGGAAAAAAAGATGTAAAAAGAAAAAAAAAAGACAACTTTCATAACTTGTGTAAATTAGCAGTAAAATGGTACTGCTTGAGAAGTGGGGTTCAATGCAGCCATTTCATTGTTATCATTTCATTACACCATTCTTTGCATTTTCATATATATATATATTAATATTCTTCTATATCGTGTGTATATATAAATATAATAGATATATATATATTATATATATATATATATATATTAGATAGAGAGAGAGAGAGAGAGAGAGAGAGAGAGATGTATGTATGTATTACACATATCAAGAAATTCAATTTTTATAGCAACAACGCTATCAATATGATACCCCACAAGTTAAATATATATATGGTGGATTAATACGTATATCTCCACATAGGCGCAGGAGTGGCTGTGTGGTAAGTAGCTTGCTAACCAACCACATGGTTCCGGTTCAGTCCCACTGCGTGGCATCTTGGGCAAGTGTCTTCTGATATAGCCCCGGGCCGACCAATGCCTTGTAAGGGGTTTGGTAGACGAAACTGAAGAAGCCTGTCGTTATATATATATATATATATATATATATATATATGAATGGTGTGTCTGTGTTTGTCCCCCTAGCATTGCTTGACAACCGATGCTGGTGTGCTTACGGCCCCGTCACATTAGCGGTTCGGCAAAAAGAGACCGACAGAATAAGTACTGGGCTTACAAAGAATAAGTCCCGGGGTCGATTTGTTCGACTAAAGGCGGTGCTCCAGCATGGCCGCAGTCAAATGACTGAAACAAGTAAAAGAGTAAAGAGTATAGACATTCTATGATGTGTTCCAGATTTCTCCATCGCTTTCTAGTTTATTTAATTAGAAATACATATGGTTGACAAAACACGATTTAATATAATTGACATAATTTTTTCTCTTCAACAGCCTCACCGATAAAAAATATTTCGATGTTAGATGAGTTCCAATCTGCATAAGAAACGTGTGAAAATTAATCCGTGTCTGACATTCCATGATTTTGATTTCTTAGATATACATATCCCTATAGTATACCTATACATACGAACACATATACATAGATACATAGATATAATATGCGTGTATATATATATATATATATATAATATATATATATATATAATATATATATATATATATAGAGGAGAATTCACAAAAAAAAAAGAAAAGACGAAACAGGTGGTGTAGACAACAAACAGATGTATTAGTTTAACGCTCGGGAAGTGAAAAGTCTTTAACATTTCGAGCCTACGCTCTTCCATAGAGAGAAACACAGAAAGAAACAAGGAGAGAAATTTAGGAATGTGTAGTGGCTAGCGATCTATCATGGCAAATGACGGACAGATGGGTCATACATGAGAGCTAGGAAGAAGGGGAGATAATAAAGTAATGGTGATCCCAAATATGTACGTATACGTGTAGGTATGCATAAAGATACGTAATACATACATATATATGTTATATATATGCATGCCTACGAGCATATAATCATAAATATGTATTCAGGCTTCAAGCAGATATAAATTTATGAACGGATATATGTATGTATTTATTAATCTATCTATCGATGTATTTGTCTATTTTCATACATTGCATATATATTATATATATATATATATGTGTGTATGTGCGTGTGTGTGTGTGTGCGTGTGTGTGTGTGTTTTTTGTATGTATGTATATATCAACACACATACAGACACACACACACACACACATAAATATATATATATATATGACTTATATGTGCATAACATAGATGAGATAAGATGCTTAATGTATACGCATATACCTTCTATATATGTATATATATATATATATATATAGTCATATATATATATATATAGTCATATATATATATATATATATATATACATACATATACGTATATACATAACTACCCACCTATATTTTTATCTGCTTGACAATCTATATATCTATATGTACATATGTAACTTTGTCCGTGCGTACTTATACATACATATATTTGCAAATATATATATATATATATACACGCTTCAAAACATAAATATATGGTTGTTTGATAAATTATGATATCACATTGTAAACAACAGACTAACATTTACTAACGGTCATCTGATAAAAGCTATTATATTATAGGGAAATATATGAGAGCAATGCGGAAGAATAATTCCGGACACAC
>NW_021830187.1:0-2500 GCF_006345805.1 Octopus sinensis | reverse complement strand
TCGCTTGCCTTCTTGACAGACTAAAACATATCTAACAGATTCTGTTTGCGATTGAAACCTAACGCATGCAAATAGTGAACGTGTCCCGCCTGAATTTTATAGTGCTGCATTGTGCATTCTAAGTACGTTTCCTTATCTTCTTTGTCATCTCTCTGATATTTATATTCAGTTGTTCTTCCGAGCATGTACTTTCTTGAAATTTAAATCTTCAGGTTTCTAAATCTACATTCATTATTATCTCCATCGGTGATATTTTCCATGTCTATCGTCATTTTTTCTATATCATCTCAATGTCTCCTTTAAATTTCCATTACATATTTCTAGAGGGAGAAACGTTAGCACGCTGGGCGAAATGCGTAGTCGTATTTTGTCTGCCGTTACGTTCTGAGTTCAAATTCCGCCGAGGTCGACTTTGCCTTTCATCTTTTCGGGGTCGATAAATTAAGTACCAGTTTCGCACTGGGGTCGATGAAATCGACTTAATCCGTTTGTCTGTCCTTGTTTGTCCCCTCTGTGGGTACTAAAGAAATTATTTCTAGAGAACACACCAACTTAGTATTCTTTATCTGTGAAGGTTTTCCCCACCCCTTGTATATAAAAACGTAGTTTACCGACTCCTCACCTACCTTTTCTTTATTTCTTTGTTTTTTCGCTTGTTTTCTCACTTTTACTTATTCTCTCTATATTTCCCTTGTCATTTCGTGTAACGTTATTTCAATTTCTCTTCATCCAAATTATTTCCAAATTAGTATTATTGCCTAGTCAATCTCAATATTTATTTCTATTCATGTAGCTTTATCCGTTAATCCATCAAATATTATGCATGTGTGTGTTTGTGTCTATGTGTATATCTATGTAGCTATGTATGCAAATGAATATATATAGGCTACCCCTATAGAGGATGTTTTCATAAATTATCTAATTATGTCATCTTACATAAGAGTGAGTGTGCTTGTGTGTGAATGAGTATGTTTGTGCGTGTATGTGTGTGTATATGTGAGTGTGTTTGTGTATTTATGTCAGTGTGTGTGTAGATACATATTCAGTGCTCTTGAAATTTAAAAATTCGAAAACGTTCTTACCATGGAACTACTCTTATTCCAAGGATTCATGTAGAAAGAATAATTGTGACTGAATGCATTCCTTATGCTGGAGGTTGCGTCCCCAAAGTCCATCCCCTCCTCACCGTGGTGGAGACGCTGGCAACGGGTAGTGTGAGAGCTATGCCGTCGGGAACTTCGGTTCCTGGTAGGGCCACCCAAGTCGGATTGGTTTGACACCGAGTGGTATTAGTGCCACAACCCGGCAGACAGGGCTCTGGTGAAAATCCTCGGAGTGTCTGCTTCGGCAACTAGCGGCTCCTCGGTCCTTCTGTCCCTGCGTCTGCGGACAATCTGCGGCAAACAGGATGTCTCTACATGCGGGAATGTTGGGGACCACTTGTCAAATCCACATATTCCCATGGATCTTTTTCCATGAATTCCCAATGGCGAATACAATGCCTCGAGGGTGGTGGAAGAAGACGACTCAACCCACCCAGGGTGAATGTCGCCAGAAGTGCAAGTACAAGTTATGCTGGAGATTCATAAGATTCACTCACTTTATAGTAATACCGCTTCCAACTGCATTATATTTGCGATTTGCCTGATTAGCAATACTCACAGGAACTTCTAATTCTACAGCATACTTATTTCATTTCAAATATGCGTGGAGAGAAAATTGAAATCTATTTGTATTTTTATTGAGATTTTTGGAGAATCCGGATTTTTGCAACACAGTTGTTTTGATTATGGGCTAAAACTATAAGCTTCTTTTCATTAAATCCACATGTATTCAGTCTTCGTTATTATATTCTGCGGTAGTATTAAATATCTGCTCGTTTACCAAACTACAGTTTAGATATTCTTCTAATTTGAATATTTCTAACAAGATTATCTATAATACAGCGAGCATGATTAAAGAGTTTCTCTATGTAATATAAGATTTCTTTCCGCCTATGGTAAGGAAATTTTAAGCTGCTACGAAGTTCGAATGTAACATCAATACAATTCACCTTTGAATTATCAAGGCACCTGCTTTAGTCATTGATTTTAACTGTCCTCCTTAATAAAACTCTAATATGAGTTTCGAAAGTAAGTCATTTCTTGTGCTAAATTAATACGTCGATATCTACGAGGAATCGCTTGATTAAATCCAAGTACCTGGTCGCCAAAATCGAGAAAAATGCTCCAACTTCGTAATGGCTCTCCTCACGCTAATAACCGTGATACACTGTTTTTGTTACATTATTTGAGGGATAAATACTCGTAGTTCAGAGGAGAGATGCAAAGGGATAATGTCCTCTTAACTACAAATGACAATATGTTGGCAGGGGTGGCTTTGTGGTAAGTAGCTTGCTTACAAACCACATGGTTCCGGGTTCAGTTACCTCAACCGCCACTATGAAGTTCCTGCAATAAATCAACGGATAACAACAGGTAATCGAAACTGTGCCGGTGCT
>NW_021830186.1:0-4995 GCF_006345805.1 Octopus sinensis | reverse complement strand
TGGTGGTGGTGCTGGTGGTGGTGCTGGTGGTGGTGCTGGTGGTGGTGCTGGTGGTGGTGCTGGTTGTAATGGTGGTGGTGGTGCTGGTGGTGGTGCTGGTTGTAATGGTGGTGCTGGTGCTGGTGGTGGTTGTCGTGGTTGTCGTCGTGGAGTTTGTCGGGATAATTATGATGATATGGTTACGGAGGGTGGAGGCGCGTGGCTTAGTGGTTAGGGTGTCAGCATCATGATCGTAAGATTGTGGTTTCGATTCCTAGACTGGGCCACGGGTTGTGTTCTTGGGCAAATCACTTCATTTTCACGTTGCTCCAGTCCACTCAGCTGGCAAAAATGAGTAACGCTGCGATGGACTGGCGTCCTGTTCAGCTGGGGAACACATACGCCATAGAAACCGGGAAACCGGGCCCATGAGCCTGGCTAGGTTTTAAAAGGGCGCATTTATTTAGTGGAGGTGCGATGGCCCAGTGGTTAGGGCAGTAGACAGGCAGTCGGAGGATTGCGGTTTCGATTGCCAGACCGGGCGTTGCGTGTTTATTGAGCTAAAACACCTAAAGATCCACGAGGCAAAGTCGACCTCGGCGGAATTCGAACTCAGAACGTGTGTGTGTATATGTGTGCGTGTTAGTGGGAATGTTTGTGTGTGAATGTATATATATTTGTGTGTGCAGATAGATAGATAGATAGATAGACAGACAGACAGACAGACAGACAGACTAATAGATAGATAGATAGATAGATAGATAGATAGATAGATAGATAGATAGATAGATAGATAGATAGATAGATAGATAGATAGATAGATAGATAGATAGATAGATAGACAGACAGACATATTACGCTATATATTGTTGCTGGTTTTATCTCATATTTAGTATTTTCATTGACTGCTCAGTCTCTATCTTGTGTCACGTCAGTGCCCTGGTGTCTTTTATTATATCTATATATTGAATACATGATTTATGTACGTTTTATGAGGCCTCTTCCGTGACGATATGATCTATTGCATCTCATCACAGTATAATTTAAAATTTCATTCTTCTGTATTATGGTTTTAAAAAATGCTTCAGGGGAAAATATTACGATTGAATGACAGACAAATACGTTTTAGTCCGTCCGTACACTCTCGTGTTGTCGTTTTTTTTTCTCTTATTTATTTATTTATTATTTGGTTCCATGTCTTGTTTTTGTGAAAGACAGCGCGGTTGTAAAATTGGTGGGGCTTTTTTTCTTTCCTGAAATATTCTCCACAGAACTGTGACTTTGAAACGATAGATAACAGATGTGTGTGTTTTCGTGTGGCTGTTGTTGCACGAACGCTGCAGACGTTTTCGCCGCTGCTGTTGCTGCTGCTGCTGTTTTTGTTGTTTTTATGGCTGTTGTTGCTCTTGCTGTCGTTAATAAACGAATGGCTGTAGTGATATTTTAATTATCCCTATTATTAGTGGTAGTTGTTTATAGTAGTAATGGTATGGTGGTGGTGGTGTGGTGGTGGTGGTGGTGTTGGTTGTGGTTTTGGTGATGTGACTGTTGGTGGTAGTTATGGGGGTGGTTACGCTGGTGATGGTATGGTGGCATTTGCGATAGCGGGGGTGGTATGGCGGAGACCAAGTGAAATTAATAAGCAGTTTGTGTACACCCTGAAAAAGATTACATACATACATACATACATACATACATACATACTTACATACATACATACATACATTAATGGCGTACATTTTATTTTTTTATCTTTCAGGTTTTACTTGTTTCAGTTATTGGACAACGGCCATGCTGGAGCACAGCCCTTGAAGGGCTTTTAGTCGAACAAATCGATCTCAGTATTTATTTTCTGGGTCCCCCTACTTATGCTGTCGGTTACTTTCGTCGAACCGCTAAGTAACGGAGAACTTGGTAACGGAGAACGGAGGAACAAACACAAAACCAGAAACACACATTAGCACACACCCATACCCTCTTTCTCTCTCACACACACATCATGGCGACTATTGCCGGACAGAAGGGTCAAACACGAGAAGGAAAGTAGGGGAGATAACAAGGTAAGGACATTTTTTTTATCTTTCAGGTTTTACTTGTTTCAGTCATTGGACAACGGCCATGCTGGAGCACAGCCTTGACGGGCTTTTAGTCGAACAAATCGATCTCAGTATTTATTTTCCGGGTCCCCTACTTATGCTGTCGGTTACTTTCGTCGAACCGCTAGGTAACGGAGAACTTAGTAACGGAGAACGGAGGAACAAACACAAAACCAGAAACACACATTAGCACACACACATACACTCTTTCTCTCTCACACACACATACGCGCGCGCGCAATCACTGATATATATAAATGTGTGTGTGTGTGTATATTTATATATATATATTTTTATGCGTGGCTGTGTGGTTAGAAGCTTGCATTCCAACCATATAGTTCCGGGGATTCAGTCCCACTGTGTGATACCTTGGCCTAGTGTCTTCTACTATAGCCTTGTGAGTGGAATTGGTAGACGGAAACTAAAAGAATTGCGTCGTATATATATTATATATATATATATATAATATATATATATATATATATATATATATATATGTGTGTGTGTAGTGGCTCTACGATCTAACATGGTGACTATTGCCGGACAGAAGGGTCAAACACGAGAAGGAAAGTAGGGGAGATAACAAGGTAAGGAAAGACCAAAAAATACAGGAAAGTTTAGAAAATATAAAAATGAATATAAAAATAAAGTAATGACAATAGCAGCAGTTTTACGTAAAGTTCAAAGGTTTTTTTAGACGTTGTGGTGTATTGCAAGGATTCTCTCATCAAGAGTAGAGTCCACTGTGATCCGTATGTAGGAGAGGTGCAGCCAGAGGGTAAATATCTAGATAAGGAGTCCAGTGGAGAAATTCGTAGTGGTAAGAAATGACAGGATCAACAAGTGCGACCACGTTAGCGTGTGATATATATAGGGAGAGTTTACGAAAAAAGCAAAAGACGAAGACAGGTGGTGTACAAAACAAACAGATGTATTATTATAACGCTCAAGAATAGAAAAAGCCTTTTACGTTTCGAGCCTACGCTCTTCTACAGAGAGGGACACAGAAAAAACAAGGAGAAAAAAAAATGTGTGTGGTGGCTAACGATCTATCCTGGCGACTGATAGATCGTTATATATATATACAGGGAGAGTTTACTAAAAAAACAAAAGGCGAAGACAGGTGGTGTACAAAACAAACAGATGTATTAGTATAACGCTCAGGAACAGAAAAAGCCTTTTACGTTTCGAGCCTACGCTCTTCTACAGATAGGGACACAGAAAAAACAATTTATCATGGCGACTAGTACCGGACAGAAGGGTCAAACACGAGAAGGAAAGTAGGGGAGATAACAAGGTACACACACACACACACACACACACTATATATATATATATATATATATATATATATATAGATATATATATATATATACGACGCAATTCTTTTAGTTTCCGTCTACCAAATCCACTCACAAGGCTTCGTTGGCCCTAGGCTATAGTAGAAAACACTAGGCCAAGGTATCATGCAGTGGGACTGAACCCCCGGAACTATATGGTTGGAATGCAAGCTTCTAACCACACAGCCACGCATATAAATATAATATATATATATAAATATACGTGGAGGCGCAATGGCCCAATGGTTAGGGCAGCGGACTCGCGGTTTCGATTCCTAGACCAGGTTTTGTGAGTGTTTATTGAGCGAAAACACCTAAAGCTCCACGAGGCTCCGGCTGGGGGTGGTGGCGATCCCTGCTGTACTCTTTCACCACTCTTTCTTCTGTTGGCCTGCTCGCTTAGCCAGCGGGGTGGCGTCATTCGAAGGCTAAAACAATGCGAACGCATTGTGACCAGCGATGTGTAACAACATCTGATGGTCTGGTCGGTCACGTGATCATGTGATACATACATATATACATACATATATACGACAGGCTTCTTTCAGTTTCCGTCTACCAAATCCACTCACAATGCTTTGGTTGGCCCTAGGCTATAGTAGAAGACACTAGGCCAAGGTATCACACAGTGGGACTGAACCTCCGGAACTATATCGTTGGAATGCAAGCGTCTAACCACACAGCCACGCATATAAATATATATATAAATATACACACACACACACACGAATAGATATATAGTAACAAAACTACCACTACCATAATAATGGTCATCATATCCACTCGTATCGTCATCGTTTAATGAAGGAATAAATTACCCAAAAGCACCATCCGCTTGCAAAACAATGATCTAATTAATTTTAACAAATTTAAAGCGAGGGCAATTAAGAAGTTAATTAAAAATAATCATGTGACAAAGAGAAGACAATATTCGGTTATTATCGTTTTATATTTTTATTTTTTTTTAATTCTTTTTTTTCCTTTTTTTTTGGGGGGGGGGTGGTTGCTTTTCCTCGCTACAGTAATTAGGCTGCGGTCATGCTGGGGCAATGCCTTGGAGAATTCTAATCCAATGAATTGTCCGCAGTAGTTTTACTTCTTTTCAGACTCGTAGTTATTCTATCGGTCACTTTTGCCAAAACTTAATGTTACGGTGATGTAAACAGACCAACATCGGTTGTCAAGTGGTAATGGTGGTAGTGGTGGGAAATACAGACACACATAAACACATACACACACACACACACACACACACATAGATTTACATATACGACGGACTTCTTTCGCGCCTTCACTAGTCAGTTAAGGTGAGACAGTGTCACGTGACAACTTGCTGGGGCTGCCTGCTGGAGCCTATGCCGCAGGTATTTAAAGGGAGAAATTTGACAAGACAGTCAGTCACCGGCTCACACTCGCTGACGATACATCGAAGAGGCCAGGGAACAGAAGAAAGAAGAAGAAAGAAGACATGCACCCAACACCAGAGCTGAAGACACCTCCGAAAGGGGGGGCCCCGCCACGTCAAAATGGTAGAGAAGTAGGGACCGAAACCGGACGTGGTTCCTCCTAATGATGTCTTG
>NW_021830185.1:0-2500 GCF_006345805.1 Octopus sinensis | reverse complement strand
TATAGCTAAACCCACGCTCAAAGTGACCTGTCCAGGTATAATTAAACCCAGGCTCAATGTAAACTGT
The DNA here is from genome assembly GCF_006345805.1 of Octopus sinensis. Lineage (NCBI taxonomy): Eukaryota > Metazoa > Mollusca > Cephalopoda > Octopoda > Octopodidae > Octopus > Octopus sinensis. The sequence goes on along the minus strand of NW_021830185.1, from coordinate 2,433 downwards.
TCACGTATAACTAGATCCAAGCTCAAAATAACCTCTTAACGTATAACTAGATCCAGGCTTAACCCCTTAGTGTTTTAAACCGGCCATTTCTGGCCCAGATATTCCACATGTTTTTTATTCAAACTGGCCATATCTGGCCTCTCACACCTAACCTACATTGACATTCGAAAAATAAACAATCACATCATTGAAACCTCAAAGCTGTAAGATAATGACTGATTAATTCAAAACAATTTGAGTGAAAAATTATTAGATTTAACAGAATAATCTGAACAGTAAAGGGTTAAAGTGACATATCCACGTATAACTAAATCCTGGTTTTCAATAACCTGTCCACGTATTACTAAATCTAGGCCCAAAGTGACTTGTCTACTTACAACTAAATCCTGGCTGAAAGTGACCTGTTCACGTGTAAATAAAACCAATTCCCATTAGCTACGCCTTCACTGAACCCTAATATCTTCATTGTTAACTAGGCTAACATTTGAAATCGAGGAAAGTGGTACTATCTGGCGTCACGAGCAGTTGCCATATTTACATCAGTACAATATCGACAATAACAAGCGCCCCACGTTTTCTTCCTAAAATCTTTTATCTCTTATGATTTACTTGCTTCAGTCACTGAACCGCGGTCATGCTGGAGTACCACCGTCAAGTGTTTAGCCGGACGAATCGACCTAAGTACTATTTTTCTTATTATTTTTCATCATCATCATCATTATTATTATTATTATTATTATTATTATTATTATTATTATTATCATCATCATTATTTTCATTGTCATCTTCTTTCAATTATGTTTCTATTTCTTGTCGAGTGTCACCCTGACACCTTGGACAGAGAAAAACACTGCATACATTGGTAGGCCATTAAAATAAACACACCAGATTTTTCATTTACAAAGTCATGTGCTAGAGTAAAAAGGGAAGAAAGATAGAGAGAAAAAGGAAAAATAATAATAATAAAAACAGTAAGCAAAAAAGTAAACAATAGGCGCAGGGGTGGCTGTGTGGTAAGTAGCTTGCTTACCAACCACATGAATCTGAGTTCAGTCCACAGCGTGGCACCTTGGGCAAGTGTCTTCTACTATAGCCTCGGGCCGACCAAAGCTTTGTGAGTGGATTTGGCAGACGGAAACTGAAAGAAGCCCGTCATATATATGTGTATATATATGTATATGTATACGTACATGTTTGTGTGTCTGTGACTGTCCTCCTACCATCGCTTGACAACCGATGGTGGTGTGTTTACATCCCTGTAATTATCGCAAAAGAGACTGATTGAATAAGTACCAGGTTTACAAAGAATAAGGTCTGGAGTCGATTTGTTCGACTAAAGGCGGTGCTCCAGCATAGCCGCTGTCAAATGACAGAAACAATTAAAAGAATAAAAGAATAAAAATAATAAAAAGGAAAGATTATTATTATTGCTGCTGACAGGATCGTTAGTGCGTCGAACAAAACGCCACAAATTTTTTCCGGTTCCTTGTGTTCCCTCAAAATTGTTGCCTCTGTGCTAAACTTCGAACTCATCATCTTTTCGTTACATAATTATTACTTAACCACTTACTCTTACTCCTTCCATTTTCGCTCCTGTAAAGGTGTATCACCGTTCTAGTTTTTTCTATCTGCCTGGGTGCTCCAAATATTCTAAGTTTTCATTTAACTAAAACTAATAGAATTTTCGCCATTCTAAGTAGACCAGGATTTATTTGCCGTCGTGTCTCCCGAACTTTCGACAGCTCTCGTAACACCATTCCCATTTCTCACACTCTCTCCAATCAGTAGACAGTATAATCCTCCAAGTAATCGAACTTACATCCTGACCAATTGATAAACAGCATCCTACAGTACATAATTCTTCCATTTTAAATAAATATTTCTTATATATTTACCTTGAGTTTATTTTCTTTATTACTGTATTTTTATATCGTATTGTACCACTTCAGCTTGTTAATATATAAGTCTGCAAGTTTTACAGCCTGTATTTTACAATGAATTGATATATTTGTTTTGAATAACAGTGTATATATCGTTTGCTCCCTTTTGTATTAGTAGATCTATGTATTTTCTTTACTGCCTTCACAATCAGCCGCTTTAAGCTCTTCACGTTATCCCTTAATTTACGTTCTCGACTACGGAAATTCCATTCTCTGTCTCCATCGATATCCATTATCCTAGTTACAGAATTTCCCATTGTGTAAACTCGATTCCTTAATACTCCCTGTATTACGTTTGAAATTGGTGTTGTAACATACGATTGGCATATAGCAGAAGATTTTTTATCCATTTTCGATTTAACCACCATCTTACTGGCTTCAACTTTCTCCATGAGTTGACATTATAACCACCTTTAACTGCTGTAACTTTTACCTGATTGCTGGAATTTGTCTTGTCCAAGAATGTTGTAGTTCATATTAATTCTTTAAATTT
>NW_021830184.1:0-5030 GCF_006345805.1 Octopus sinensis | reverse complement strand
GTAGTAGTAGTAGTAGTAGTAGTAGTAGTAGTAGTGGTAGTAAGGCGGTGAGCTTGGCAAGAATCGTTAGCACAAAAGACAAAACGCTTAACGGCATTTCGCTCATCATTCAGTTCTGAGTTCAAACACCACCAAAGTCGACTTTGCCTTTCCTCCTTTAAGGTAGACGTAATCGAATCGAATTACGTTTCCCAGAAATTGCTGGCCTTGTGCCAAAAATTATTATTTTTTTTAAATTATTATTATTATTATATTATTATTATTTTATTATTTTATTATTATTATTATTATTATTATTTATATATATTATTATTATTATTAATTTTTTATTATTATATATATTATTATCATTATCATTATTTTTTATTATTGTTTTGTATTATTATTATTATTATCATTATTTATTATTATTATTATTATTATTATTATTTATTATTTATTATTATTATTATTATTATTATTGAGTGAGAGAGCAGTTCATGCCATCAAAGTGACACTGGGGTATAAATATACGAAGCCCAATATACCCATCATGACTACCCGTCTGATAAAGGTACACCAGGCACATGCATCACAACCATATGTGCGCGACATGGTGATCTCATATCAAGATAAACAGCACATGACCTTGCAGGTGGGGCCCAGTTAGAATTTTCTTCAGGTTGAGTAGCCCATCCCGCTCAAACGGTCCCTGAACAAGGGTTGTTTAAGGATGTTGAAAGAACCACCCATGTTTCCAGAGGTGAACTATTCAAACCCCAAAGAATCCCTCTCAACACATGGCTATGATGCTCCCCCACTACTTCTGCTCGTGATCAGAGATGCACATATTGTCAGCCACTAAGGACATGCTCAGCTGGTTAATGTCAAACAACTGACAAGCAAATCGTGGTATTGAGCAGAATATTTGCTGTATAGCCCATCTTTTATACCAGACAAAACAATGTACATGATAACACTCCAATCAGTTAAGATCAGAAGCCATGAGAGCCTCTGCCTGGTACTGCATCAGGGCATTTATTATTATTATTATTATTATTATTATTATTATATATTATTATTTATTATTATTATTATTATTATTATTATTATTTTGGTTTAGCTCAGGTTCGGTCTTATTCCTGGTAGGAATTATGTGGGTAGCGGTTTACTACCTGTAACTGTAGGTATCCACAAGTTTTCAACAGTCTTTCAAGGGCTTAGAACCCTCCTGACAATCCTTGCAATCCCTAAGAGGCAAATTTTCTGTTGGAGCTCTACCAGGCATTCTGTTTCAATCTCGTTCAGCCATTTGTCTATATCTTGGCTTACTGTTCCCAACGCGCCAATTATTAAAGGCATGGCCTTTACTGCTCGCATGCTCCAAATTCTTCCTATTTTAAGCTCTAAAGGTCTGTATTTTATTATTATTATTATTATTGTTGTTGTTTTGTTGTTGTTGTTGTTGTTTATTTTTAATCTGCACGTTTGTTGCAATCACTTGCCGAGACTCAGCCAGGGCCCTACGGCAAGTGAAGGGTAAGAGATATTACGGTGTCTCCTACCCTGAAAGTTTGTTATGGTATGGCTGCAAGCCTGGGGAGAGGAAGTGGCAGGGACAGTAGTGAAATATCTCTGTGTAATACAACACAGACATTTAAATTGATAGGGGTTTTTCGAAAGGTGTGGGCTGTACTTTTAAACAAATTTCTGGATTTCTCTGAGACATGATTCTCCTGGGATGTTGTCTATATGTTTCTGACATCAATTTTTTTATCATACATAGAGCACCTACAATAACAGGAACAATTTTTACTTTAAGATGCCACATCTTTTATATTTCAATTTCCAGGTCATTATGTTAACTAAGTAGGTCGAATTCCTTTACAGATATATTTTTTATCAGTGGGAACACTTACATCCATTATAGATTACAAGTATTTTCTTCCGTGTTTTTAATAATTATGTCTAGCCGTTCTGTCAGTTTTGACTGGAAAATCGTTTGCTTGCTTGGTGGCAGTGGTTTCAGGTTCTTAATCTAATTCAGGGTTAATGCCAAGTTTTCTTGCATATTTATAAGCTTGAGACTTTTTACTGCTTTCATGTTTGCACGCAAGTCGCAGCATCCTGTCCTCTGTACTAGATAAGTACCTGTTCATTGTTATTGTGGAAGTCATATAGCACAGTTCTAATTGCATCATTCCTCTTTCCCCACTACTTCCAGGTAAGCACAGACGGTCAACGCCTTCTTTTGGGTGGTGCATGCTGTTAGATGTCAATAATTTTCTTGTCTGGCAGAAACGTTAGCACGCCTGGCAAAATTCTTAGCGGTATTTCGTCTGCCGTTACGTTCTGAGTTCAAATTCCGCCGATGTCGATTTTGCCCTTCATCCTTTCGGGGTCGAAAAATTAAGTACCAGTTACGCACTGGGGTCGATGTAATCGACTTAATCCGTTTGTCTGTCCTTGTTTGTTTCCTCTATGTTTAGGCCCTTGTGGGCTATAAAGAAATAGGTATTTCGTCGGCCTTTACGTTCAGAATTAAAAATTTCTCCGAGGCCGACTTTGCCTTTCATCCTTTCGGGGTTCGATAAATTAAGTACCAGTTGCGTACTGCAATCGATCTAATCGACTGGCCCCCTCCCCAAAACTTTCGGGCCTTGTACCTAGTGTAGAAAAGAATAACTTTCTTGTCTTTCTGTCCAGGCGTTGAAGCTCCATAGGATTCCAGTGAATGATGTTAAAACCGTACTGGTCTGCTTGTATTGAAAGTGCTGTACGTAGGGTGTATGTGGTATTATTATTATAGTTATTATCATTATTATCATTATTATTATTATTATTATATTATTATTATTATTATTATTATATTATTATTACAATTACTATTATTATTACTATTACTATGATTATTATTATTATTATCATCATCATCATCATTATCATTATTATTATTATTATTATTATTATTATTATTATTATTATTATTATTATTATTTTATTATTATTATTATTATTATTATTACCTCCACCTTAGCAAAGGCGGAGGTATTGTTTTCATTCGTGTTAGTTCGTTTGTTTGTTTGTCCTTGGACAAGATACATCGAGAACCGCTGGATGGATTTGGATGAAACTTTCGGGGTTGTTTGGCTTCGTGACTGGCATGAACTGATTAGATTTTGGGATCGATCCGGTACCGAACAAGGATTCTGGATTATTATTTTTCCTGTTTTTTTTTTACTTAACTTTTGAGAGCGATCGGGTTCATATTTAGCATTCTCAATTGTGAGAACAGTCGATTTTATTTCAGATATTCTCATTTCAAAACTCATCTCTGGCTAATCGTTAAGAGGACGTTGGTTTTGCTTTGGCGGAGGTTTGCGCTCTCTGAGTGCTCTTGTTATTATCATTATTATCATTATTATTATTATTATTATTATTATTATTATTATTATTATTGTTGTTGTTGTTGTTGTTGTTGTTGTTGTTGTTGGTTGTTGTTGTTGTTGTTGTTATTGCCCTGTTTCGTGGCTGGTCAAGCTAGAGCGCAGCTTTTCCAATTTATGTGGAAGAGATGTGTTCCACTCGTCCGCCGGTACATCTGTCGTCAACAGCCACTGAGTGGAGGACGTGGCATGCCGTGGCTAATGATGCGCAAACATGCACTGAGGCTGCGAATTCTCCAGCGTTTTCATAACAGTGAGCGGTTTGTCAGACAGGATTTTTAGCAGCGCGTCTCATTGATGGAGCTAGAGTCCTGGATCAAGTGTAAACCAAAAAGGGATGCTTGACACTTGGAGTGTCGACAAGCGCTCACGGCCTTCAACCAGCCAGTTAATGCGATCGGTGGAAGTTCCACAATGGAGTTCTATATGGGATAGCGACAACATTTTCGAGGAAACTCTGGGCGACGGGAGGGATCAATTAGTTAGTCTTTTCCGGGGGACTTTTTGGCCGGAGCCCATGGATAATTTCCAAAAGTCCCTAATCTAGCAATGATACCGCTCTACACATACAGAAGTGCTGTCAGACGGACCTGCTCGAGATATGCGCAGGGATCAATTAGTTAGTCTTTTCCGGGGGATATTTTGGCCGGATCCCATGGATAATTTCCAAAAGTTTCTAATCTAGCAAAGATACGCTCTACAGATACAGAAGTGCTGTCAGACGGACCTGCCCGAGATGTGCGCAGGGCGACGAAACCGTCGTTCATGCACTCGTCCAATGTCCGGGTATTATTGACTCATAGAGCTTTGTCGAACAGCTGTTGACGTATGTAGGACGGATCCGGTTATTAGCCGAGTTTATCGTGAAGATTACCCCGCCGCCTTGTTTTTAAACCGAGAAGGATGGGCAGTTTTCCTCTGTCTGGTAGCTATGGCGATGGAGGTGGTGTGGTGGACGAGATTGAAAGGACTGAATACGGATACATTCCTCTTCGGTCAAGTCCGCATCGACTTTGTCAAGTTCCACTTGAAAAGGAAAGTGAGAGTGGAGAGGGAGGTACGGCTCCCACAGTATTTCTGTTGAAAAGTGGAGGAATGTGGCCAGGATGGCCCAACATGGCCACAGCCTTGGGGTTGAAAGGTATAAAGGAATAAAAGAATAAAAGAATAGACTCACCAAGATAATTATGACAATAATGATGAGGAACATGATTATCATCACCATCATCATCATCATCATCATCCCCATCATCGCCATTATCATCGGCATCATCATCATCATCATCATCATCATCATCATCATCGTCATCATCATCATCATCATCATCGTCATCATCGCCATTATCATCGCCATCATCATCGCCATCATCATCATCATCATCATCATCATCATCATCATCATCATCATCATTAGTGTTAATATTATCATTATTACTATTGCTATTACTACTGCTACCACTACTACCACTAGAACTACTACTATTACTGTTACTACAACTACTTATGAAGCACACGCACTCCAAAGGCCATTAATATTGTAGGGTATTTATCAGCATCCATCTACTTCATCTTTTTGACAGTCTGATAACTAGCCGTCCAAATATG
>NW_021830183.1:0-4969 GCF_006345805.1 Octopus sinensis | reverse complement strand
TGGATTTGGTAGATAGAAACTGAAGGAAGCCCGTCGTATATATATATATATGTATGTGTGTGTGTGTGTGTATGTCTGTGTGTGTGTCCCAAAACATCACTTGACGACCGATGGTGATGTGTTTATGGCACCGTAACTTAGCGGTTCGGCAAAGTAGACCGATAGAATAAGTACTAGGCTTATAAAGAATAAGTCCTGGGGTCAATTTGTTCGACTAAAGGCGGTGCTCTAGCATGGCCGCAGTCAAATGACTGAAACAAGTAAAAGAAAAAAAGAGTAATACATATATATATATATATGTATACACGCACACACACATATATATAGATATACATACATATATATATATATATACGTACATACATATATATATATGTATATCTATCTATCTATACATATATATATTCATACATGCATATATATCCATATATATGCACATAGATATATGGATGTATCTATATGCACATATACGCACACACGCACACATGCATATATATATATACACATGGATATACGGATATCCACATACATACACACGCACGAGCTGGCAGAATCGCTGTCAGAACAAATAAGGACAGACAAAAGGATTAAATCGATTATATCGACTCCAGTGCGTAACTGGTACTTATTTAATCGACCGCGAAAGGACGAAAGGCAAAGTCGACCTCGGCGGAATTTGAACTCAGAACGTAGAGGCAGACGAAACACCGCTAAGCATTTCGCCCGGTGTGCTAACGTTTCTGCCAGCTCATCGCCTAATACATCCGTAATATTAAATGTCTGAGATTGAGAAACAGTACGTTTGTGGGTGGCAGTTTTTTGATTTAACACTTGCTGATTTTTTCCCCGCCAAAATAATGATTCACCAATTCTATAGTTCCCTGTAACTCTCTTTTGGCGGCTCCAAATGCCATTTCATGCTACACCGCTTCAGCTGGTGGGCGAAAGCACTTGAAGTAGGGTTTTGGCACAGTATCACAAAGCGAGCGGAGGATCCGCTGTGACGACCAACAGCCGGAGCAGACGATCTGCTGCGACGACCAGCAACCAGAGCCGAGTGGCTGCTGCGACAACCAGCAACCGGGGCAGAGGAATCAGAAGACCAACGGCCAGATGTCGATGGCTGAAGGCAATCCGCTTTATACTTATTTCGTGGATCTTGGGTCGCAGTCGACAGAGACAGCCTTACCTAGTGACTGGACTTCAGGCAAGCACCCTCACCCAAGAAAATGCCTCAAGCTACAAAAATATTTCAAAGAGAAAAGCACCGCAACAGTAGGGACAACAACGATGCACTGGGGGGGGGGGGTTACTGGCTGACCATGCAGGAGTACTTTGACTGCTGCATGCATCGCCAGATGCGGTAGCACCTAGGACTAAATAATTCGGCGTTCTTTCGTACAGTACTGCTGTCAATTGTATCTAACAGTGACACCTATTTAGAGCCAGGCAGACTGAGTCGTTGAGTGTGTTTTTGACACGGACACAACACAAAACGAAATCCGACCTTATCGTTGCTGTTGTTTGGTCACAGGTCGACATATGGTCAGAGGCTTCTTAGCCACGAACTTTTATTAAGACAATATAATCTGGGGCTACATTATATAACCATTTTTTATCTACGGACCTCCTCTGGTTCCTATAAGTAAAGGCAAAGCCGACCCCGAAAGGAGGAATAGTAAAGCCGACCTAGAAAGGAGGAAAAGTAAAGCCGACCCCGAAAGGAGGAAAGGCAAAGCCGAGTCAGAAAGGTAAAACTGACCCGCGAAAGGAGTAAGGGTAAAGCCGACCTCGAAAGGAGGAAAGGTGAAGTCAACCTAAAAAGGAGGAATGGTAAAGACGATCTCCGAAAGTTGGAGTGGTAAAGCCGACCCCCAAAGGTAATGCCGACCCAGAAAGGAAGAATGGTAAAGACGATCCCCGAAAGTTGGAAAGGTAAAGCCGACCTCGACGGACTTGGAGCTCAGAACGTACAGGCGAACGGTATACTGCGAGGCATTTTACCCGGAGTGCTAACAGATCAACCAGCTCGCCGCCCTATTTTCAGAATTAAATATTATTAGGAATTACATAAGAAAATAAATTCTTAAAATACTTTATGTAATGTAAAAGTATAACCCCTTTATTGAAGATAAATTTTAACCACAGAGCCTTATGTGAACCTTGGTTGAGAACCACTGTTATACAACGCTGTCCTTCACTTTTGAGATTGCATGATGGTAATTCACAATGATTTCACTATCATTTCTTGCCCATCGAGATACCTCGCACAGGCACCTTCATTGTGGCGTCTTTGTAGCGTTCTTATTGTTGTTGTTATTGGTGGTGAAGATAGTTATGGCGGCGGTTGTGGTCATGGTGGTTGTGGTGGTGGCTGTGGTGGTAACTATGGCAGTGGTGGTGGTGGTGTTGGGGGTTTATGGTGGTTGGATGTTAAGGTGGTGTTGGATATGGCGGCAGTGGTCCTGACGACGGGGGCTATGGTGGTAGTGGTGGTGGTGGTGGTGGTGATGACAGTGGTGGAGATTGCTTAGTCGCCATAGTTGTCGAAATGGAAGTGTGCAGTGAATTCGAAACGCAGCTAACCGGGGACTATATGTAATAATGCACGACAGTACGCATGCGTACGAATATATTCATGTGTTTATGTGTGTGTGTGTGTGTTCGTGTGTGTGTGTGTGTGTGTGTGTGTGTGCGTGCTTATGAGAGGATGCGTTAAAAAGTATGGCGAAACCCTGTTTACACGTAGGCCACGTATACGCCGATACGTTTGATAGTAAGGATGGTGGTGGTGGTGGTGGTGGTAACGGGTGGCGGGTGATTTCAATTTAGGTTAAGCAGTTCTTGACTTCCCCCACAGAAGTGTCGTCATTTTAAGGATAGTTCTAAAACATTGCAGATATAATTCTTAGTGGGGTATATTTACATAGTTTTGTATCTTAAGACAGAGCAACACTTTAGACTAATGAAAGAATGAGATAGGAAGTAGGAGGTAGATAATAAAGACAGGAGATAGATAAAAGAGGTAGGAGGCTTTCAAGGTTAATGATTTCTTTCTCTTCTTTTCTTTTTGTTTATAAATCTCGTCGTAAGACAGCTATGTATTCAGATAATGAGATTTTATACATCTATATATACATAAATATATATACATGAATATATATGTATATATCTGTATCTATATCTATCTATCCATCTATCTATCTATCTATCTATCTATCTATCTATCTATCTATCTATCTATCTATCTGTCTGTCTGTCTGTCTGTCTGTCTGCCTGTCTGTCTGTCTGTCTGTCTATCTGTCTGTCTGTCTGTCTGTCTGTCTATCTATCTATCTATCTATCTATATATTCTTTATTCGTTTCAGTCATTTTGACTGCGGCCATGCTGGAGCACCGCCTTTAGTCGAGCAAATCGACCCCAGGACTTATTCTTTGTAAGCCTAGTACTTATTCTATCGGTCTCTTTTGCCGAACCGCTATGTTACGGGGACGTAAACACACCAGCATCAATGTCAAGCGATGTTGGGCGACACACACACGCAAACATATACACACACATACATTCATGTGTATGTATGTATGTACGTACGTACGTACGTACGTATGTATGTATGTATGTATGTATGTATGTATGTATGTATGTATGCATGCATGTATGTATGCATGTATATACATACACACACACGCACACACACACATACACACACATATATATATATATGGCTATGGCTATATGGTAAGAAGCTTGCTTCCCAACCACATGATTCCAGGTTCAGTCCCACTGCTTGTGGCAAGTGTCTTCAACTATAGCCACGGGCTGACCAAAGCCTTGTGAGTGGCGGCGAGCTAGCAGGATCATTAGCAGGCCGGACGAAACGGTTAGCTGTATTTCGTTCGTCTTTATGTTCTGAAATGGAATAATTCCACCGAAGTCGACTTTGTCTTTCATCCCCCGAAATGCTGGCCTTGTGCTAATATATGAAACTTTTGAGAAGATGGTGTTCTGTTGGCCTAAAAACAAGGCCTTTCGAAGAGTGGATGAACTCCTTTCGAGGTCAATAGAATAAGCACCAGTTGAGGACTGGACCACCCCCGAAAATTGCTGGCTTTGTGCTAAAATTTGATATCATTATTAATTTTATTCAGTGTATCGAGTAATTCTAATCAGGTCAGGGACCTCAGCACATGCTGATATGACCTGCCGCTGGCACCATGTAAACCAGTCCTACCTGTTCTGTGATCAATTGGTCGGCAGCTAAACCGGCTCTTCCACTTGATTAGTTTGCTACCCTTGAGAAGAAAATGATCTGGACATGGTCTGGACACACAGTAGAGCATGTGGGATGGATAAACTCCTTTCGGGGTCAACAGAATAAGTACCAATTGAGGACTGGGGTCGATGTGATCGGCTAACCCATCCCTGAAACTGCTGGCTCTGTACTAAAATTTGATATCAATATTAACTTTATTCAATGAATCCAGCGATTCTAGTCAGGTCCGGGACCTCATCTCAGGCCGATGTAACAACCTGCCACTGGTATCATGTAAACCAGTTAAAGGAAATATCTAAACTCACTATATTATCACGTATGTGTGTCCCTAACTTGTTTAGTATATATATTTCTTTGCTACCCACAAGAGGCTAAACATAGAGTGAACAAACAAGGACAGACAAAGGGATTTAGCCGATTACATCGACCTCAGCGCGAAACTGGTACTTTATTTATCGACCCCGAAAGGATGAAAGGCAAAGTTGACCTCGGCAGAATTTGAACTCAGAACGTAACGACAGACGAAATACCGTTTAGCATTTCGCCCGGCGCGGTAACGTTTCTGCCAGCTCGCCGCCCTCAAACTTGTTTGGTATGCAGACTACATCTTCGACCCGAGGTATATACCCTCAGCCATATTGTTGCAGATTAAAGCTTTGCAGCAGCAACAAGTTCGGATATTGTTATCAGATATC
>NW_021830182.1:0-4966 GCF_006345805.1 Octopus sinensis | reverse complement strand
GGGTTGCATCCAAGTTTGACCATACTCAGTTGACCATGTCTCTTAGTGGCTAATGATATGTCCATCTCTGATCATGAGTAAAAGTAGTGGGGGGGGGCATCATAGCCATGTGTTGAGAGGAATTCTTAGAGGTTTGGGTAATTCACCTTCAGAAACATGGGTGTTTTCTTCAGCATCCTTAAACAACCCTTATTCACGGACGTTTTTTAGTGGGATGAGCTACTCGACCCGAAGAAAATTCTAACTGGGCCCCACCTGCAAGGTCATGTGCTGTTTATCTTGATATGGGATCACCATGTCGCGCACATATGGTTGGGATGCAATGTCCCTGGTGAACCCTTGTCAGACGGGTGGTCATGATTGGTGTACTGGGCTTCGTATATTTTACCCCAGTGTCACTTGGATGGCATGCACTGCTCAAAAACAACAACAACAACAACAGCAACAAAAGTAACAATAGCACTATAAGCACCAACAACAGTAATAACATCAAAATAAATAGCAAAAACAGCAGTTGCAATCTCAGCAATGTCAACAACATCAACAACAGCAATAGCAACTATTACTACAATAGCAACACTAATAACTACTACTACTACTACTACTACTATTACTACAAAAGCAACAACAATAGCAACATTAACAGAAGCAGCACCGCTAACGACAACAACATCAACTATAATAGCAACAACAGCTTCAACATGGACAGCAACGATAGCAACATCAACAGTAGTGACAGCAATAACATAAATACCACCAACAACAGCTACCGCTACATTAGCAACAACAGTAACAGCTGCAATAGCAACATAAAACTCAACAGTGGCGGCATTAGCATAAACGATTTCCGTCAGTATTTCAATAGCAACAAGGATAGCAGTAATAGCAACAACAATAGGAACGGAAGTAGTAACCAGTACATAACAACAACAAGAGCACTCAAAGAACGCAAGCCTCTGCCAAGGCAACACCAACGTCCGGTCAGGGAATCGAAACCGCGAGCCTACGCCCGCGAGTCTGCTGCCCTAACCGCTGTGTCACTGCGCCTCACACACACACACATATATATATATATACAAAATGGGACAAGAACGCAAAACATCCGGGACAACAAAACATCCAGATAGGGGATACGTAGAAAACAAGGACAAGTCATTCGAAGTTTTCTTTCCTCAGTCAAGTACCAAATTATCTTCGCAATTTCGACTGATTATACTTGCGATTGCTCCAATCTGGCCAGCCCCAAGGAAAAACTAAGCTAAGAGCATTAGATTCCTTGGAAGAAAGCAGCGAATGTATGCAAAAACAAGGACGGAAAAAACGCACAATGTTACACAAATACAATAAAAATTTAAATAATAACAGGACATAACAACAGGTGTCTTTCGATTAAGGAGAATTAAATTAAGCTGGCGCGTGTGGAAATGAAGCCTTACGGCACGGATAGAAGGTTTCGCAAACGCAGGGAGGAATATCGATGTTTCACGGACAACGGCCACACCAAGAAAGAAAGAACAGGCTTGGCCGAAAGCCGGTCACGTGGGAAGAGAAGAGAGGAAAGTAGAAGCTGAGGGACATACACACATATATATATATATATATATATATATATTGCTCTATGGTATAAAGATTGTTTCGGGTTCAGCCCCACTATCTACCAAAGTTCTGTGAGTGAATTTGGTAAACAGAAACTGAAAAGAAGCCCATTGTGTATGCATGTATATATACATGTCCAACCCATGCCAGCATGGAAATCGGATTTTAATGATGATGATGATGATGATATGTGTGAGTGTGTGTGTGTGTGTGTGTGTGCATATGTGAGTGTGTATGTATATTTATTTATATACATATATATATGTACGTATATATATATATATATATATATATGTATGTATGTGTGTATGTATGTATGTATGTATGTATGTATGTATGTATGTGTGCATATATACATATATATATATATCACGTGATCACGTGACCGACCAGACCATCAGATGTTGTTACACATTGCTGGTCACAATGCGTTCGCATTGTTTTAGCCTTCGAATGACGCCACCCCGCTGGCTAAGCGAGCAGGCCAACAGAAGAAAGAGTGGGAGAAAGAATGGTGAAAGAGTACAGCAGGGATCACCACCCCCTACCGGAGCCTCGTGGAGCTTTGGGTGTTTTCGCTCAATAAACGGTCTGGGAATCGAAACCGCGATCCTGCGACTGCGAGTCCGCTGCCCTAACCACTAGGCCATTGCGCCTCCATATACATATACACACACACACACACACACACACACACATATATATATATATATATATATACGTTTGTATGTATGTATATATGTGTGTGTGTATAGACACTCATGCACACACATATACACACACGTGTGTATGAACTGTATGAAAAGATCTTATGCATAAATAAAATATCTATTCATGCAGCAAAATCATTTTTGCTACACTCCATGTTCTATGTGTGTGTGTGTCTGTTTGTGTGTGTGTATGTGTGTGTGTGTGGTGTGTGTGTGTGTGTGTGTGTGTGTGTGTGTGTGTGTGTGTGTGTGTACTAAATAGCATAAACAGTTGAGCATCTCTCTCTGAATCTATGCGCGCATGTGTGTTTGAGTATGTGTGTTTGTGTGTATTACACATTAAACAATGTGATTTTTTGATTTTTTTTTTGATTTTTTCAAAGATGTTTTCTTAGACTGATGTTTGTGGTTTGACATTGCTGGAATAAAAAGTTCTCCTCAATAAAGTGCAGGTGTGGTTGTGTGGTAAGAAGCTTGCTTCCCAACCACATGGTTCAGGGTTCAAGGCAACTGCATGGCAACTTGGGCAACTGTCTTCTACTATAGCCTCGGGCAGCCAACCAAAGCCATGTGAGTGGATCTGAGTGTGTGCGTATACGCGTGTGTGTGTGTGTCTTTGTATCTGTATTTGTCCCTGGAGCCGCTTGACAAATGGTATTGGAGTGTTTATGTCCTCGAAACTTAGCGCTTCAGTAAAAATGACCAACAAAATAAAAATGAGAAAGTACTGGGTTCGATTCATTTGCCTAAAACTTGTTCAAGATGATGTTCCAGCATGGCCACAATCAAATTACTGAATCAAGTAAAAGTTGAAAGATAAGATATAGATATCATCATCATCGTTTAACGTCCGTTTTCCATGCTGGCATGAGTTGGACGCTTTGACTGAGGTCTGGAAAGCCAGCAGCTGCACCCGACTCCAATCTAATCTGGCAATATTCCTTCAGCTGGATGCCCTTCCTAACGCCAACCACTCTGAGAGTGTAGTGGGGGCTTTTTACATTCCACTGGCACGGGAGCCAGTCAAGGGGCACTGGCATCGACCACGTTTGGATGGTGCTTTTTGCATACCATCGGCACGGGAGCCAGTCAGAGGGCATTGGCATCGGCCACGTTTGGATGGTGCTTTTTATGTACCACCGGCACGAGAGCCAGTCAGGGGGCACTGGTCACAGCTACGATTTTGGTTTTACTTGACTCAACAGGTCTTCTCAAGAATATCATATCGCCCGGGGCATCAAGGTTACTTTTAAATGGGCCAGACATACAACACTGGCATCGGCCATATATATAATTTAAATAATAAGGGTAAAAAATTGAATATTAATTTGATCAATATCAATTTAAAACCAGTGGTCTAGCATATAGAAAAATCTGAAGATTCAGAACAATTGTATTACATACATATAAGAAGGGTGACCCCTAAGTGGACATCCATATGCTAGAAGTCGACCCTCTATGGTCTTACCACTAAGAAAGGAATGTTCTCAAGAAAATTTAGAAAACGCCAGAACGTAAGCGAGCAAGACAAATGAAAAGATACAAAATATAAAGATTAATCACAAACCAATTTCGTTGTTACCACTTACGTAATCACTTACGTAGAATGTCCGTAACACGTCAGTGTGATCGTCATAGCAAAATATAAATTGAAGAACTATACACGATGCGTCAGCATGAGGTTGAACATGTATATAGTTCTACCAATTACATTTGGGGTTATATTTCAAAAGTCTTCGTTTTGGCGCGCCAAAATACCGGAAATAATTCTGCAGAAAATACTTCCCTGCAGTGAATTTAGCCGGTTAGAGAGCATAGTTATTTAAATTAAAAATAATAAGGGTTAAAAATTGAATATTAATTTGATTAATATCAATTTAAAACCAGTGGTCTAGCATATAGGAAAATCTGAAGATTCAGAAAAATTGCATTACATACATATAAGAAGGATGAGCACTAAGTGGACATCCATATGCTAGAAGTCGACCCCCTATGGTCTTACCACTAAGAGAGGAATGTTCTCAACAAAAATTTAACAAACGCCAGAACGTAAGCGAGCAAGACAAAGGAAAAGATACAAAATATACACATTAATTCCAAACCAGTTTCGTTGTTACCACTTACGTAATCACCTACGTAGAATGTCCGCAACTCGTCAATGTGATCATCATAGTAGAATATAATTTTCAGAAGTGGTCATCCCTCTTATATATATATAATATATATATATATATATATATATATATATCTCCCCCAAAAAACGAAGAACAAACAAAAGACAACAACGCGAGGACGTGATACATGTAAAGTATTAGCAGACGCTCAGGGAAGGAAAGAAAGTGGTTTAACGTTTCGAGCAAAGCTCTTCTTCAGAAACAGAGTAAAGTCCAATAGAAAAGGAAGACAGAGGCAAAAAAATCGCCAACGATTCACTTGTAGTTACATTTTGAAATGTGTGAGTGTACAGTTCAAATTTATAGAGAAACAAAAGACGGAGACAGATGTAGGAACAATAAACAAGTATATTAGTTTGACGCTGAGAAAAATGAAAAAGTCTTTTACGTTTCGAGCCTATGCTCTTTAACAGAAATGAATAAGAGGAAATAAATACAGAGAGAATGAAAAAAATCTGTAGTTTAAGTCGGTTCAACATGGCGAAC
>NW_021830181.1:0-4996 GCF_006345805.1 Octopus sinensis | reverse complement strand
ACCCCCCACCCGCTCTAACTACATCCACTCGCCCATCGATCCGTCCATAATTCTGTACAATAATTGTTCTAAATGACCAAATCGTCACTCCATTTCAATGGCCCTGACTCATTATCATCCATGCCTTAATACATAGCGGACTGGTTATTTACCGTTAGTACTGCCAGGTGTGCCGCTGGGGCGCCAAAATAACACAAAGAACCATAAAGACAAATCTCAACAACACGCCGCAGATTAGTTATAACAAGCAAGCAACTTGTCACTGACCCAACCAATAACTGCTCGTAAATCTGATGGATGATTTAGTAAAGGAGCATGTATATGGATGCTCGATCATGTAGAAATAGAAACCAAATTCCTCTCAAACACATCCTATCACCTGGATAATACGTTAAGGTCACGACTACCTCCTGGTTACCTTCGAGAAATGTGTAATACCTGTAATTCCAACCTGACACCGTGAAGTGCCGGGTTGGAGTCTGCTGGGGTAAGTGTAAGGCACGATAGTTAGACAGTAATATATGATGGAGGGTGGGCGGCGAGATGGCAGAAACGTTAGCACGCCGGGCGAGATGCTTAGCGGTATTTCGTCTGCCGCTATGTTCTGAGTTCAAATTCCGCCGAGGTCGACTTTGCCTTTCATCCTTTCGGGGTCGATATAATCGACTTAATCCGTTTTTCTGTCCTTGTTTGTCCCCTCTATGTTTAACCCCTTGTGGGTAGTAAAGAAATAGGTATTTCGTCTGTCTTTACGTTCTGAGTTCAAATTCCATCGCGGTCGACTTTGCCTTTCATCCTTTCGGGGTCGATAAATTAACTACCAGTTACGTACCGGGACCGATCTAATCGACTGGCCCCCTCCCTCAAAATGTCTGGCCTTGTGCCTAGAGTAGAAAAGAATATATGATGGAGGGGATGTATACATTCACCCCACGTCTCTTCTCGAGTTTTCAGGGATACCTTTCTCTCCACTTCCGGATGAAACGGGTCATCTTATCGTAACCTCTTCTTATTTTCCATTCACCTTGATATCCGTACTGAACAAGATCACTCCAAAACTTAATTAACTGGTCGGTTCTGTGCTCCACGATAATGCAGTTTGAGTTGATCCTTGTCCTCTATCAAAATCTCGTATTAGATTAGAATGCTACTGACCACCTCGACTTCCGTGGTGTCCCTCATCGTTACATGACACCGACCACATACGAGGTGATATCAATAAGTTCCAGCACTAGTTATGGTTAATAAAAATAAATAACTTATTTTCTCTCTTTTACGTGTTTCAGTCATTTGACTGCAGCCATGCTGGAGCACCGCCTTTAGTCGGGCAAATCGACCCCAGGACTTATTCTTTGGAAGCCTAGTACTTATTCTATCGCAAGTTGTGGAATTTATGTTTTTGTGATATAGGAATGGCTGTGTAGGAAGTAGCTTGCTTACGAACCACATAGTTCCGGGTTCAGTCCCACTGCGTGGCACCTTGGGCAAGTGTCTTCTACTATAGCTTCGGACCGACCAAAGCCTTGTGAGTGGATTTGGAAGACGGAAACTGAAAGAAACCCGTCGTATATATGTATATGTATATATGTGTGTGTGTGTGTTTGTGTGTGTGTGTTTGTACCCCCCACTATCGCTTGACAACCGATGCAGGTGTGTATACGTCCCCGTAAATTAGCGGTTCGGCAAAAGAGACTGATAGAATAAGTACTAGGCTTACAAAGAATAGGTCCTGGGGTCGATTTGCTCGACTAAAGTCAAAATGATTGAAACAAGTAAAAGAGTAAAGAGTAAGAGTAAGAGTATGCTGTAGTCTACGATTTTTGTCATCGACAGGAATTTGGAACAAAGAACCAACGTGACATTTTGCGTTAAACTTGGTAAGTCGCCACAGAGACATTGAGCATGCTTCAGCAAGCTTACGGCGAGAAGGCAATGGGTCGTAAGCAATGTTTCGAGTGGCACGAAATCTTCAAAAGCGGAAGAATGTCCCTGGAAGATGATAAGCCACGAGCGCCACTACCGAAAATACATCAGCTTGTGCAAGAAGATCGTCGGAGGATAAACAAAGACGTTTTGAAGCGATTGAGGGAGGATATTCGGCGAAATCGACCGGATCTGTGGAGCGCTAAGAATGCATCCTGTCACCAAGCTCTCTTCACTATCAGTATTTGCAAATACTGACAGGGCACAGAAAGTGTGTCAGTAGCCAGCTGGAGGAGGTGTCCTCCTGGGGCTACAAGCTACAGTAGCATCAACCCTTAAGGGTTAGCCACATTTAAGTGACAAATATACTTCACGATGTCATGCAGCTACTGTTTATACCTCGCCCTGAGATTTATTATTGCTTGTTTACACTTTTTCGATATCAGTGACTTTTCGTCACTGGAAAAAGGATATATATTTGCAAAGGGAGGCCTATTTTTCATCGACAACCGGTGATTGTCGCGCGGAAGTGTTTGTGTCGTTTTTTCGGATTTGCGGTTGTGAGTTGAATTTTGTTGATTATTGTCGTTGAAAACTGTTGCGTCGTATTGAATTGTTGAATTCTTTGTTGGGTATGCAACCTGTCTGCGAACGTATTACAGTTAAAAGAAGTTATTATCGAGAAGGAAAATCTGAGGAAATACTACGACAGCTTTAAGAAGGAAGGAGACTGTCTGAGGGTTACACCACCTGAAGACGAAGTGAAAAAAGCGGAGAAAAAACCCATAAAGTACAGAAAATGGAATGTGGTCTCAAAAAGAATAGAAGTAGCAGAAGTGGAAGAGATTGAAAAATGTCTACAAGAAATAAAAGGAAGAACTACCTTCTACAATAGAGGTAGAAAATACGCTACGGTAGACGTTCGTTTCGAAAATGAAGATGAAGCGAAAAGGAACGCAACGACAGTGTTGAGATCGGAAAATGGGTTTTACTCCCTAGTTATTGCGATAGAAGAGCGGCGAGGATACGAATAAGCAAAATCCCACCGGAACTTGATACCGAAAGAATAGTAGCTGCAATAATCTACAACTGTAAGGAGAACGTAGACATACTTAAGGTGGAAAAGTCGAATGAAATAAACTGGTGGGGTTATGCAGTGGAAGCCTTAATCCACATAACCATGCCAGGTTTGTATAACTTTCCGGAGGAGTTGTGTTCCCCGACGAGACACGACTGAGAGTCGTGGTGGAGGGGAGACCTCCAGTGTGGTTATAAATGTAAGAGAAGAGGGCACATAGGATGTGTGTCCTGAAGGAGAATAAAGTGAAGAAGATAACACTGGAGGAAGCAATAAGAGCTTTGACAGAGGATTTGGGAGATAATATGGAAAGTGACGACAAGTTAGTGAAGGAGAAAGAAGAGGAAAGAACAGAGGAAAAAGAGGATAGAAAGCGAACACGGGTGGAATCATCACCCAAAGACAAAAAAAAAAAAACTAAAAAGAAGTATGCTGACGAGATAGAGGATCGAACACACGAAGGGAGAAATACAGCAGCTGGAGTGAGTGAGCGTCCAAGGTGGGAGGAATGGGAAAAATGGTCAGCAAAAGGGGAAGAATGTCTGAAAGCATGCAAGGAAGGAAGAAGACCTAAAGGAAAGAATCTCAGAGCTGTAATATTGTACACAAAAGATAAAGAAATTCAGAAAAAATTAGCAATAATGAAAAATCTAACGAGAGTGGAATTGTACCCGAGAATATACGATAACCAAATAAAGGCTGCAATAGTGGAAAAAGAGAGGGTAAATAAATTTAAAAACTTGTTTTCAGATACAACTGTAACCATAGTGCATTACGTTCGATATGACAGTTTGCCCGGCGTCATAGAGCAAGATGAATTACTCGTTTACATTACGGACGAACACCCCAGATAGTATAACTGTAATTGTAAATGAAACTGCGAGCTTTGGGGGGCTTGTAAGCCATTTCCTTTAATTCATTGTTAATAATTTATTTCATTTCATATCATCCTTTTAGTATTTTTATTATATGTACCCCATGTCCTGTATTGTATTGTATTGTTATGTCCCCTCTTCATTCAGGCCATTGTGCCTATAATAAAGAGAAACCGGTGATTGTCACACGCTGATGACGGGTCAATACCCAGAAACTCGAATCCGTGTGTATCATGTCAGGTTGAAGATGGGAAGGATGGTTTCCCTTTGCAAATACTGATAGGGCACAGAAAGTGTGTCAATAACCAGCTGGAGGAGGTGTCCTCCTGGGGCTACAAACTACAGTAGCATCCACCCTTAGGGGTTAGCCACATTTAAATAGCAAATATACTTCACGATGTCGTGCAGCTACTGTTTATACCTTGCTCAGAGATTTATTATATATATATATAATAAATCTCTCTCTCTCTCTCTCTCTCTCTCTCTCTCTCTCTCTCTCTCTCTCTCTCTCTATCTCTCTATATATATATATATATATATATATATATATATATATATATTATATATATATATATATATATATATGTATACACATACACACGGAGGCGCAATGGCCCAGTGGTTAGGGCAGCGGACTCGCGGTCATAGGATCGCGGTTTCGATTCCCAGAGCGGGCGGTATGAGTGTTTATTGAGCGAAAACACCTAAAGCGCCTGTTGTACTCTTTCACCACAGCTTTCTCTCACTCTTACTTCCTGCTTCTGTCCCGGGGTCGATTTGTTCGACTAAAAGGCGATGATCCAGTATGGCCGCAGACAAACGACTGAAACAAATAAAAGAATCAAAGAATCCACACGCACACACACACACACACACATATATATATATATGTGTGTGTGTGCACCCACACACGAATGCTCTAGTTGAATGTCTCCATCCGATTAACGACTCGTCACCTCAAATCAGTGCGGCAGCAGGAAAGACCAAATGATTGTTTGGATGCTGAAAGCGAGGTGAATGTCTCTTTAGTAATTCTATAAACGTGTCGTTCTTCAGTTTTGGATTTTAGCTTCTACACCACTCCCGTTCACTGTTGTCATGATGATGATGATGATGATGA
>NW_021830180.1:0-4950 GCF_006345805.1 Octopus sinensis | reverse complement strand
GCATGTGTTGTGTTGTTTAATTCAGCATGTTTGCAGGACAGGAAGTAGTAGTAATTGTGGTTCTGGTTCTTCAGTTCCTGTGTTGTGATGAGTATATACATATATATACGACGGGGCTTCTTTCAGTTTCCGTCTACCAAATCCACTCACAAGGCTATTAACCGGTCGACACTAAAGTAGAAGACACTTGCCCAAGGTGCCACGCAGTGGAACTGAACCTGGAACCATGCGGTTGGGAAGCTAGGTTCTTACCACACAGCCACACACTAGATAGATAGATAGATAGATAGATAGATAGATAGATAGATAGATAGATAGATAGATAGATAGATAGATAGATAGATAGATATTGGTGTCAAATTTTGGCACAAGACCAGCAATTTCAGAGAAGGGGCTAAGTCGATTACATCGACCCCCCAGTGCTCAATTGGTAAGTATTTAATCAACCTCGAAATGATGAACGGTAAAGTCGACCTTGGCAGAATTCGATCTCAGAACGCAAAGACGGACGAAATGCCGCTAAGCACTCTGCCAGATCCCCGCCCTAAATAGATATTACATACTACCATTATCTATTCGCCCCTTTTGTCCTCTCTCTTCATGTCACACTCGATGTAAAAACCTACATATAGCCTATTCGTTTAATGTTCCTTCATCAATTGCCCTTGCGACAGATAATAAAGAAACCATTATTGTTGTTGATTTTGTTGTTGTTAGTATTTTCAGAGCAGTGGTAGGCAGTCAGTCATACATCGAGTTCTCTCTTGCATTCGATGTGTTGCCGAAAATCTCCAGAGACAAAACATTTAAGGTGTGGAGAGCGAAGCGAGGTAGCCAGTTCTTCCCTAAAAATTCAATGTCCTCTCTCTCTGGGACCTGTTCAAAGACCAACAACATCCGGTTAAAACTTTGATTGTTCCATTTATTTATCTGACTATTTAGTTGTTTTGTACAGTTTGTGTTCGTTACTGTTACCGTTGTTGTTGTTGCTGTTGTTGATGGTGGGGTTGATTTCTGTGTGTGTATATATATATATTTAAGATTAGGAATACGATGATCACGTGCTAGCTAGGCTTACATCATTGTATTCACATGGCTTACGGTCCAGAGGTTCGGGAAGAGGAAGAAGGGACCATTGATAGATAGATAGATAGATGATAGATAGATAGATAGATAGATAGATATGTGTGCGTGCGTGCATACATATTTGCAAATATATAGATAGATATATAGATATACATACACATCTATGTATATTTGCAGGTACGTATTGTGTGTGTGTCTATGTATGTATGTATGTATGAATTATATATGTATGCATGTATATCTGTGTGCGTCTGTTTGACTATCTGTCTGTCTGTCTAGCTGTATATATGTTTGTTTGTCTGTCTGTATGTATGTATGTATGTATGTAGTATGTATGTATGTATGTACGTGTGTATGTGAGTATGTATGTATGCATGTATCAGTGTGTATCCGGCTTCCTTCACAGAGACGGTTTATCACGATAAGGACCTTAACAGATGTGTTGCACTGAATGAACTTTTAGCACTTACTTGTTATTCATTGAATCCAGTCTCGCATTAGGGGATTGCATCAATCTTGAACCTTTATCTTGGGCCCACTCACACCTACATGTCCCTTAATGTTTTTGTTGCTATTAGGCCAATGTTCGGTCCCATGGCAGTACTGATAGCGAAGCCCCATGATCGAAACCCTCCAACCATCGTTACCCCATCATATTTTCTGGGCTACATTATCTACTGACAATCGATGTTGGTGTGTTTTTGCGTCTCCGTAACATTAGCATTTCGGCAAAAGAGAACGATAAAATATGTACTAGGCTTACAAAGAATATGTCCGGGGGTCGATTTGTTCGACCAAAACCCCTTAAGCTTGTGCTCCAGTATGGCCGCAGTCAAATGACAGAAACAAGTTAAAGAATAAAAAAACAAAAGAATATTTGTATGGGGTGGAGGTGGGGTGCTGATGAAAGGTTAAAAATTTGCAAAAGAAATAGAAAAAATATGAATGAGTGTCGCTGGGAAAGACAAAACACGGCACCTAACATACGCACAATAATACTTTAAACACCACCAAATCCAAGTTCTAGCTCCCACCATCCAAAAACGTCGAACCAGACCCCTACGGTGTGTAACCACCCCCAGCTGTGAACCTCTGACTTACGGCATCCCACACTGAAATTTGCTTTCGGCCAGCCAATAGCTTAAAGTATACAGGATCGATCAATTTGTTTTTCCAGTTTCCATTTAATGAACCACTTAGCGCATACATAAAAATCTTGTTTGGACTCAGGCCTGCCAAGTGCTTTAAAGCATGCAGTATTGGAATTCGCTATCAGCCATTTAATAGTTTAACGCGTGCACAATCGAAACTTACTTGTAGGACAACTAAAAGCTAGATTACACTTGAATTATTGCTTGGTGTTCGGTAAATCAATTTATGTAATTATTGTGTTTCAAATTACTTTATCGGTGTTTTACGCTGTTCACATGTTTTCTATGCGATTTATTAATGAATGCTAAACTTCCAAACTTGTGGATAACTCTATTACGTAATATTTATATAGGCGCAGGAGTGGCTGTGTGGTAAGTAGCTTGCTTGCCAACCACATGCTTCCGGGTTCAGTTCCACTGCGTAGCATCTTGGACAAGTGTCTTCTACTATAGCCTCGGGCCGACTAAAGCCTTGTGAGTGGATTTGGTAGACGGAAACTGAAAGAAGCCCGTCGTATATATGCATATGAATATATATATATATATATATATATATATATATATATGTATATATGCGTGTGTTTGTCCCCCCAACATCGCTTGACAACCGATGCTGGTGTGTTTACGCCCCCGTAACTTACCGGTTCGGCAAAAAGAGACCGATAGAATAAGTACTGGCCTTACAAAGAATAAGTCCTGGGTCGATTTTCTCGACTAAAGGCGGTGCTTCAGCATGGCCGCAGTCAAATGACTGAAAAAAGTAAAAGAGTAAAAGAGAGAGAAAGAGTAAAGAGTAATCATAAAGGCAGCGAGCTGGTAGAATCGATAACGCGCCAGAAATACTTAGCGGCATTTTGTCCGTCTGCACGTTCAGAGTTCAAACACCACCGGAGTCGATCTTTCCTTTCATCCTTTCGGGTTCAATAAAAAAAGTACCAGTTGAGCGTTGAGGGTCGATGAAATCGATTTAGCCCCGCCCATGAAATTGCTGGCCTTGTGCCAAATTTGGAAACTAAGATTTATATAATTCTAAGGTGGCGGGTTGGCAGAATCGTTTGCACAGCGGGCAAGAAGCTTAGCGGCTTTTATTTCGACTTTTACGCTCTGAGTTCAAAAGCCGCCGAGGTCGACTTTGCCTTTCAACCTTGCAGGGTCGATAAAATAAGTATCAGTAAAACACTGGGGTCGATGTAATCGAGTTACCCCGCCCCCACCCCGAAATTGCTGGCCTTGTGCCGAAATTTTAAACCATATTTATATAATCTTGCGAATATTTTCCTTGCATGGTCGAATTCAGAATAGAATTCGGGTCCTCTTCTTTCCACTACTTTGGGTTCTTTGGATCATTGTCAGAATGTATCTTCATTATGTCCATTCTATAATTATTTCTGTGGTCATTGCTCTGATAGACTTTCTGGTCGGGAACCCTCTGTCAAGACCTTTAATCCTGTCACCCACTTCTCTTCTCAGACATATCGTTTTCCTATTGAGCTTCTTGTTAGTCAGAAGTCTGTATTATTGTAAGAATTTCTTATTTCTTTACTACCCACAAGGGACTAAACACAGAGAAGACAAACAAAGACAGACAAACTGATTAAGTCGATTACATCGACCCCAGTGCGTAACTGGTACTTAATTTATCGACCCCGAAAGGATGAAAGGCAAAGTCGACCTCGGTGGAATTTGAACTCACAACGTAACGGCAGACGAAATACTGCAAAGCATTTCGTCCGGTGCGCTAACGTGTCTGCCAGCTCGCCGCCTTGTAAGAATTACTTTCTTATTGAAAGAACTTCTTTCTTCGAACTGCTGCTCCCAGGAACTCACTACCGTCAATTTTTCCTCTGATCTATGATATTCGGTCCTTCAAGCTTTCTGTAAAACCCTGTTTATGAAAGATTTCTCGGTTTTACTGACGTTAGTGAGATTAGAAGTCCTCAGGCTCTTTCAGATTTAGTTGTAAAGTAGCTGCACGAGTTACACTTCTTTTTCATCTTTTTTTTTATGCTTTTGCTTGTTAGAGTCATTAGACGGCGGTCAATGCTGGGGGCACCACCTTGAAGATTGCGTTGATATGGCGATGTGATGCTTTTGAAGAATAATTGTGTGAGACGACGCAGGTATAGAAAGACATTGTTGAAGAGAAAGAGTGACAAAGACGGAGAAGGGATGAGGAATGCTTTTATGGTAGTAGACCGTGAAAGACATTTGAAGCAATGTAAAGCAAAATTATATTGATCAGGATTCGAACCTGAATTACTGCAGTCACAAAGTGAAGCTCTAAGCACCATACGATCACGGCCATTGGCGAAACCATTGTTAAATTGAAATTGATATTTCGGTAACAGTTCGAGAGAACCAGGAGCTATTTTTTGTCATGTTGTTTTATTTGTTGCTGTTATTTGGCTGTGGCCATGCTAGGGCATCGCCTTGAAAACAGTTTAGTTGAACAAATCGACTCTAGTGCTAGACTAAATAAGCCTGGTGTTTATTTAATCGGTTTCTTTTGCCGAACAGCTAGGTTACAGGGACGTAAACAAACCAACACCGGTTGGTTTCAAACGGTCATGGGACAAACACATACAGAACGACATACACGTACACGTATATGTACGATATCCCACCTTTCTTCTTCTTCTTTTCTTCTTCTTCCTCTTCATCTTCGTCTTCTTCTTCGTCTTCTTCTTCCTCCTCTTTTCTTTCCTTCTCCTCT
>NW_021830179.1:0-5128 GCF_006345805.1 Octopus sinensis | reverse complement strand
TATATTTGTTTTGTTTTTTTCTTTCAAAAGAAGTTTGGAGATAACCGAAACTATAAAGACACAAATTAGGAACATTTACACATAAAGAATGGAGAGTTTCACACCTCTCACTTGCAAATAATGGTTTTTGCTTCCATAATCTGGCAACGAAAAAAAAAAGGTAAAAAATTAAAAAAGAAATATGGAAAGGAATAACATAAAAGATAAAAAAAGATACAAAGATCATAAAAATAAAATCCGAAACGATGTTTATATATATATATATATATATATATATATATATATATATATCCCACCAATCATCAGCATTAAGAATTTCACCACCACCACCACCACCAACAACAAACCACAACACCACCACCACGACGACCACCACAACACCCACCACCACGACCACGACTACCACGACCACCACCAACACAACCACCACTACCACCACCACGACGACCACCACAATCACCACCACCACGACCACGACTACCACGACCACCACCAACACAACCACCACTACCACCACCACGACCATCACCACGACCACCACCACCACGACCACAACCACCACGACCACCACTACCCCCACCACCACCACCACCCACAACCACAATCATTTCCATGTCCACCAGCACAAACAACAATTCCAACAGCAACAATACTACCACTACCACCACCGCTGCCGTCGCCGCCACTACCGCCACTACCACCACCACCCACCACAATCATTTCCATGTCAACCAGCACAAACAACAATTTTCCAACAGCAACAATACCACCACCACCACCACCTACAACTACTACCATCATCATCACCATTGCCACCAGTATTGCCACCATCATCACCATCACTAATACCATCATCATTACTACAACCACCACCCTCGCCATAACTTCATCGATTACAATCACCACCACCGCCACCACCACCACTTCTACCACCACCATCGTCACTATCATCGATACCGTCACCACCACAACCATCACCACCGTCACCACCGTCACCAACCATCTCAACCAAAACCACCCGACCGCTTGCCAAATCATGACAGCTCTGGAGCCAACAGTAAGAAACCAAAGAAGGGTACCTCTACGTGATGGTTTGACCAGCTAGAAATAACAGCCAGATCGCTCTCAAACCATAATGTACCGACTTTAAGAAAAGACGCATTAAACAATAATTTCAAATCTTAGTAAAAGGTGATCGGTTTTGCAGGAGGAATAAATCGATTACATCAGCCTCGACAAAAGAGACCGATAGAATATGTACTAGGCTTACAAAGAATAAGTCCTGGGGTCGATTTGCTCGAATAAAAGGCGGTGCTCCAGCATGGCCGCAGTCAAATGACTGAAACAAGTAAAAGAGAGAAAAGAGAGACTTTGCAGTACATTGTGGTCGCAAAACGAAATACCGTGTCTCGACAAGTCGTTAAAATGGAAGTAGTCGATAGTATCAACAGTTTCACGCTAGAGAATCCAGACCGGCTCCGACTTGAAAGGTCGCTTACTCTCCGAGCTGCGCATCCCGTCGAGTAATGTTACTTCAAAAATCTTTCAGAGGAACCCCCTTTCAGCCACTTGGAATCTGCTCTTTCAGTCATTATCTAACATTCAAGACCGTAATTAAAAATTGCACGGAAACCACATTAAAGTTAGTAATTCCAAGACGAATTCTTCAAGCCGAGCTAAACGACTGGAGAGCTGGAGGTCGACTGCAAACAAGATGGTTGGATGCTATTCATAATCTGGGTCACTTTGGGAATCCAGCCGGAAAGTGTAATGATTGTTGCTTCTGACAGGACCCTACGGACGAGATGCCAGAAGATTCTACCCTACAAATTTCGCAGGAATAATGGGCTCTTTTTCTTTTCTTTGATTCAGTCATTTGACTGCAGCCATACTGGAGCACCACCTTAATGGGTTTTAGTTGAAGCAATCGCTCCCAGGACTTATTTCTTTGTAAGCCAAGTACTTATTCTATCGGTGTCTTTTACCGAAGCGCTAAGTTACGGGGATGTAATCACACCAACATCAGTTGTCAAGCGATGAGCGGCTGGTCAAACAGACACAAACGTGCGCACACACACACACACACATGCACAAACACACACACACACACACACTCACACACACACACATGCACACACACACGTACACACACATGCACACACACACACGTATACACACACATGCACACACACACACGTATACACACACATGCACACACACACACGTACACACACATGCACACACACGCATGCACACACACACACACATGCACACACACACGCATGCACACACACACACATGCACACACACACATGCACACACACACATGCACACACACATATATATATATACATAAATATATATATATATATATATATATATATATTTCGCTTTTACTCTCTTTTACATTTGGAAACTGTCTTTTGTTTGTCACCACCACCACACCACAAACTACCACCACAACACCAATACCACCACCACCACCACAACCACCACACAACCACCACATACCACCACCACCACCACTACCACCACACCACAACCACCACCACAACCACCCTACCACTATCACCGCCCACTACACCACCACCACCACCACCACAACCACCACCACAACACAACTACCACCACCACCACCAAAACACCACCAACCACAACTACCACACAACCACCACTCACCACCACCACCACAACCACCACCACAACCACCACTACCACCACCACCACCACAACCACCACCACAACCACCACTACCACTATCACCGCCACTACCACTACCAACAACATTATCATCATTATTACTAACGTTACAACCACCATCACCACCACCACCGTCATCATCACCACCATTACCAACACCATCACCAACAACACCACTGCCACCATTATTACAGCTATCATCATCACCATCACCATCATCACCATCACCACCACCATCATCATCACCACCACAACCTCCATCACCAGCACCGCTGCCACGACGACGACGACGACGACGACGACGACGACGACCACGACCACCACCACCACAACAACAAGAACAGCATTCACAGGAACAGAAGAAGCGGCAGCCGCAGTAGTAGCTGCTCCGATAGGGGGAGCAACCGTAGAAACCACAGCAAGTCAGAGCAGAAAATGCTTTGATAGAAGCAACCGCAGCCGAGAGCTTCAGCGCAGCAGCAGCAGCAGCAGCAGCAGCAGCAGCAGCAGCAGCAGCAGAATTATAAAATTGAGTGCAGCGGCACCTCATTAAAGAGAACGTAATTAACACAGATAATTAGCTACTGACTAAATCAATAACTCATTGTCATAGACAAATTATTGATTACAAAGATATGGCAATGGATTTTCACTGCCTTATTGATTTTATACGCATTGACATACATACATGCATGCATATACGTATGTGTATATATACACATGCACAACCAGGAAATACATGTAAGTATGCACAAGCACAGACATAGGCATATATATATATAACACGTATATATACATATATCTATACATATATATATATGCATATATATATATATATATATATATATATATATATATATATACAATATATATATATATAACATATATAGATATATACACATATATATACATATATCTATACATATATATATCTATGCATATATATATATATGCATATATATATATACATATAATATGTATATATACATATATGTATATATATGTATATATATATATATGTATATATTTATACATATATGCACACACACATACATACATATAGACAGACACAGACACAGACACACACACCACACATATAATACACGGACACAAGTTTGCCTGAATATACTAATACACATACGCATATCTGCCTGTATATATATACATATCTGCTTATATATATATATATATATATATATATATATATATGTGTGAGTGTGTGCGTATATGTATGCATATACGTATGTGCTCAGAAATATATATATATATATATATAAAACCCCAGATTCAGACAGAAACACTCAGGCATTCGAACACTAACCATGTAATCTATCTATCTATCTATCTATCTATCTATCTATCTATCTATCTATCTATCTATCTATCTATCTATCTATCTATCTATCTATCTATCTATCTATCTATCTATCTATCTCTATCAATGTCTCTATCTATCTATTAATCTATCTATCTATCTATCTATCTATCTATCTATCATCTATCTTTCTTTCTTTCTTCATAGTCCTTTACTCTTTTACTCAGAACCTCACGATCGTAAGCTCGACGCTCTAACCATTGAGCCATGCGCCTTGACACACATATATAATTATGTACGTACGTAGGTATTTATATATGTCTGCATGTGTGATTACTGAACCTCAAAATATACATCTAATCAAACCATGTACATATAACTATGGGCGTTGAAGTTCTCTTGAAGCATTAAGATATATATAAAAAATACTGCAGAGAACTTCTTAAAATGCGAAGAGAACATTGATGATTTTGGGCGAACCACCTGTCATTAGAAGAGAAATAGTTAACGGATTGTTGGCGACAAAACAGTCGCACAAATAGCTGCTCCAGCAGGGGCTGCAGCAGCACAGACAACGGCAGATGAGAGCAGTAGCGACTCCGATGATGAGTGATTCACTCGAAATATAAATTTATAATTTAGATGGCACCTGAAAAGAGAATTGCATCTAGATAACTTTTAAAGAATATTACGGAAAAGAAAAGCATACAGGAGTCGATTTGTTCGACTAAAATTCTTCAAGGCAGCGCTCCAGCGTGGCCGTAGTCAAATGACTGAAACAAGCAAAAGATGAAGGGAAAAAGAAAGAAGATTACACATATAATGCGAAAACACCCTGCAGACTGTGATAGTCAATAAAATCTTTTCTACTATAAACACAGGGCCTCAAATTTGAGAAAAGAGTTAGTCAATTCATTGACCCGAATGACAACTGGTACTTATTTTACTGACTTCAAAATGATGAACAGCAAAGTCCGCTGTGGCGGAATTTGATCTCAGAACGCAAAGACAGACGACGAAACAATTTTTGTCCATAGTACTAATGATTCTGCCAATTAGCCACGGGAGTCAATAAGATAGAGATAAAAATCTTAAACTATATTCTTTCTGTGC
>NW_021830177.1:0-5036 GCF_006345805.1 Octopus sinensis | reverse complement strand
TGCATAAAGGTACACCAGGCACATGCATCACAACCATATGTGCGCGACATGGTGATCTCATATCAAGATAAACAGCACATGACCTTGCAGGGGGGCCCAGTTAGAATTTTCTTCAGGTTGAGTAGCCCATCCTGCTCAAAAGGTCCTTGAATAGGGTTGCTTTAGGATGTTGAACGAAACACCTATGTTTCTAGAGGTGAACCATCAAACTCCAAAGAATCCCGCTCAACACATGGCCATGATGCTCCCCCACTACTTCTGCTCGTGATCAGAGATGCACGTATTGTCAGCCACTAAGGGACATGCTCAACTGGTTAAGGTCAAACAACTGACAAGCAAATCTGTGGTATTGAGCAGAATATTTGCTGTAGCCCATCTTTTATACCAAGACAAAACAATGTACATGATAACACTTCCAATCAGTTAAGATCAGAAGCCATGAGAGCCACTGCCTGGTACTGCATCATTATTATTATTATTATTATCATTATTATTATTATTATTATTATTTGTTAAAGGCGGTGAGCTGGCAGAATCGTTAGCAAGTCGGGAAAATGCTTACGTTCTGAATTCAAATTCCGTCTAGGTCGACTTAGCCTTTCATCCTTTCGGGGTCGATAAATTAAGTACCATTGAAACACTGGGATCGACTATCCGCCTTCCCCCAAATTTCATGCATTGTGCCTATAGTAGAAAGCCTTATCATTATTTATTAAGTATGGTACTAACTCTTCTGTTCTTTTATGTCGAACCCCTATGTTACGGAAAATAAACCAACACCGGTTCCCAAATGGTTTAGGGACAAATTCGAAGATACGAAAGCACACACATGTGTGCACACATATATGATAGTCTGCCATACAGTTTCCATCTATCGAATTTACTTACAAGGTATTTGACGGCCTGTATATAAGGCGTTGAGCTGGCAGAAACGTTAGCACGCTGGGCGAATGCTTAGCAGTATTTCGTCTGCCGTTAATTTCTGAGTTCAAATTTCGCCGAGGTCGACTTTACCTTTCATCCTTTCGGGGTCAATAAATTAAGTACCAGTTACGCACTGGGGTCGATTTCGGGGTCGATAAATTAAGTACCAGTTACGCACCGGGGTCGATATAATCGACTTAATCCGTTTGTCTGTCCTTGTTTGTCATCTCTGTGTTTAGCCCCTTGTGGGTAGTAAAGAAATAGGTATTTGACGGCCCGAGGTTATAGTAGAAGTCGCTTGCCCAAATTGCCGCGCAGTGGAACCGAACCCGATACTATGTGCTTGCGAAGCGAACTTCTTATATTAAAATAACTAAAAAAATTTGGCGACAGAGGCATATGGACAAGTAATTCCCAGAATCGGTAGAGCGTCTAAGAACGAAAAATTTTGTGGTATTTGCTTACATCCCTTGGATCTTATTAAATTCCTTTCAACCACTTGAAATTTTTTCAAAATTTTACCAGATTTAAAACAAAAATTTCTACCCTGGTAATATCTTATCATTTTCTGGGAGCGGGGTGGGGGGATTAATACAATTTTCGTTATCAGTATGCAAGACAACAGTTTTGAAGATAATCTGGTGAAAACTTGAAGGCGCAGAAGTGGCTGTGCAGTAAGTAACTTGCTTACCAGCCCCATGGTTCCGGGTTCAGTCCCACTGCGTGGCACCTTGGGCAAGTATCTTCTACTATAGCCTCGGGCCGACCAAAGTCTTGTGAGTGAGTTTGGTAGACGGAAACTAAAAGAAGCCTGTCGTATATATGTATATATATGTATTTGTGTGTATATGTTTGTGTGTCTGTGTTTGTCTCCCCAACATCGCTTGACAACCGATGGTGTGCTGGTGTGTTTATGTCCCCGTAACGTAGCGGTTCGCCAAAAGGGATACCGATAGAATAAGTACTAGGCTTACAAAGAATAAGTCCTTTGGTCGATTTGCTCAACTAAAGGTGGTGCTCCAGCATGGCCGCAGTCAAATGACTGAAACAAGTAAAAGAGTAAAAGAATAAAAAAAGTAATTCAAAAAGTGGCTAGAAGAATTTTAACAAGATATCATCCGTTTGTACTTTAAGACCAAATTACACTCAGGTCAACCTTGCTTTTAATTTTTCTCCTTCTAGTGTCTCATACTCAAAGCTGGCTGTTCAAGTCAGTGCACCAGTATGGCCGCAGTCCATTGAAACAATAAAACGATAGCCTGGTGGCTGGAGGAAATTCAACGTGATCCCATCTCTTTGTACTTTGAGTCCAAATTGCGCGCTCAAATCAATTTGGCCCTTTTTATTTCTTTCGTAGCCTAGGGCTCGATTCAGACGATGAAAGCCGTCTGTTGAAGACAGTGCTCCAGCATGGCCTCACTCAAATGACTGAAACAAGTGAAAGAGTAAAAGAATAAAAAAGTAATTCAAAAAGTGGCTGGAAGAATTTTAACAAGATATCATCCGTTTGTACTTTAAGACCAAATTACACTCAGGTCAACATTGCCTTTAATTTTTCTTCTTCCAGTGTCTCATACTCAAAGCTGGCTGTTCAAGTCAGTGCACCAGTATGGCCGCAGTCCATTGAAACAATAAAACGATAGCCTGGTGGCTGGAGGACATCTAACGTGATCCCATCTCTTTGTACTTTGAGTCCGAATTGCGCTCAAATCAATTTGGCCCTTTTTATTTCTTTCGTAGCCTAGGGCTCGGTTCAAACGATGAAAGCTGTCTGTTCAAGTCAGTGCACCAGTATGGCCGCAGTCCATTGAAACAATAAAACGATAGCCTGGTGGATGGAGGAAATCTAACGTGATCCTATCTCTTTGTACTTTGAGTCCAAATTGCGCTCAAATCAATTTTGCCCCTTTTTATTTCTTTCGTAGCCTAGGGCTCGATTCAAACGATGAAAGCCGTCTGTTGAAGACAGTGCTCCAGTATGGCCTCGCAGTCAGTTATTAGAAACCACCAAAACAATATAAACGAATAGCTATGAGTGTGTGTGTACTAAAGAACAGGCCAGGCCTAGAGCACACTTCATGTTCGTTCATGTGTAACATTGCACTCACAATCAAGTATTCTCTAAACTATAATTAATTAGGCAAATTCTTGCCTTTCCTCTCTACCAATTTCTCTCACTCACTCCCTCTCTCCCTCTCCCCCCCTCTCTCTCTCTCTCTCTCTTGCTTCCTCGCTTCTCCCTCCTTCTTTATCTCCTTATCGCTTCCTCTTTCCTCTTTTTTCTTTCTCTCCCCATCTCCCCCTTGTCTTTCTCCTCTCTCCTTCTCTCTGTCCTTCTCCCTCACTTTCCCCTGGTCTCCCTCTCTCCTTCTCTCTCACCTCCTCTCTCTCTCCCTCCCTTGCTCCTTCGCTTCTCCCTCCTTCTTTATCTCCTTATCGCCCCCTCTTTCCTCTTTTCGCTTTCTCTCCCCATCTCCCCCTTGCCTTTCTTCTCTCTCCTTCTCTGTCCTTCTCTCTGTCCTTCTCCCTCACTTTCCCCTGATCTCCCTCTCTCACCTCCTCTCTCTCTCCCTCCCTCCCTCGTTCCTTCATTTCTCCCTCCTTTATCTTCTTATCTCTCTCTCTCTCTCTCCCTCCTTCGCTCCCTCACTTCTCCCTCCTTCTTTATCTCGTCTCCTCTCTCTATCTCCCTCCCTCGCTCCCTCACTTCTCCCTCCTTCTTTATCTCCTCTCTCCTCTTTTTACTTTCTCTCCCCATCACTCCCTTCTCTTCCTTCCCTCGCCTTCTCTTTCCTTCTCTCCTGTCTCTCCCGCACTTTCCCCTGGTATCCCTCACTACTTCTCTCTCTCCCTCGCTTCCTTGCTTCTCCCTCCTTCTTTATCTTCTTATTTTCTCCTCTCTCCTCTTTTTCTTTCTCTCTCCATCTCCCACTTCACTTTCTCCTCTCTCTTTCACTTTTCATCTCTCTTCTCTCTTCTTCGTTTTCTCCTGGTCTCCCTCTCCTTTTCTCTCTCAGCTCCTCCTCTCTCTCCCTCTCTCTCTATCTCTCTATATGTATGTATGTATGTATGTATGTATGTATCTCTATATACACACATGTATGTCTGTGTTTTATATAAATACACTCATACAGATATACATTATGTATGTGTGTGTGTGTATGTATATGTATGTGTATGTGTGCATGTGTGTACATGTACTTGCGTGTGAGTGTGTGCATTTAAATACACTGAAGGAATGCGGGGGCGGCGAATTGGCAGTCTTCAGAGCGTCGTATAGAATGAGTCGCAATATTCGTTCCGGCTCTCTGAACTCTGAGTTCAAATT
Organism: Octopus sinensis; assembly: GCF_006345805.1. NCBI lineage: Eukaryota > Metazoa > Mollusca > Cephalopoda > Octopoda > Octopodidae > Octopus > Octopus sinensis. Next base: position 784 of record NW_021830177.1, on the reverse strand, counting down.
CAGTGAAGGTCATTTTTACTGTTCACCTTTTCGGTGTCAATTAAAAGTACCATTACTGTAACGGAGCCGACTCCGTCTTTTGACTTTCTATTTCTTGTCTTTTATCCTCTCTCTTTTCTTCGCAAGAAGTCTCTTGTGCTCAAACCTTGAATGGCACCTTTCCCCACACCCTGCTTTGATTAAGTACCCAGCAAGAAAAGTCATATTTCATGATGGCACGCCCGATTTTATCTTTAGGGGGTCCATGACAAAGCAAAACTGAGGAACAACTCAATCTGTATCAGCCGTTGTTACAAGGAGTATTAATAAAATCGCTCCAGCAATGAAGGTTTCATAGGCCTCGCTGTAATCGTCAGTGACGAGAAAAGGATTAATGTACGCTTACCGATGTTGGAGTGTTTACGTCCATGTTTAGGTTCTGAGTTCGAATTCTGCCGAGGTCGACTTTGCCTTTCATTCTTTCGGGGTCGACAACTTAAGTACCAGTTGCGTACTGGGGTCGATGTAATCGAATTATCCATTTTCCCGCAATTGTTGGCCTTCTGCCAAAATCTGAAACCAATATATGTATATATATATATATTCTTTTACTTGTTTCAGGCATTTGATCGCGGCCATGCTGGAGCACCACCTTTAGCCGAACAAATCGACCACAGGACCGCTAAGTTACGGGGACGTAAACACTCCAACATCGGTTGTCAAAGCGATGAAGGGGGACGAACACAGACACGCACACAAACATACACACACACACACAACACACACATATAAATATATACCCCTT
>NW_021830176.1:0-2500 GCF_006345805.1 Octopus sinensis | reverse complement strand
TGCTGTGTTTGCCCTACACCCCACCCCCACCCCCCAACATCACATGACAACCGATGCTGGTGTGTTTACGTCCCCTGTAACTTAGCGGATCGACAAAAGGACCGATGGAATAAGTACTAGGTTTACAAAGAATAAGTCCTGGGTCGATTTGCTCGACTAAAGGTGGTGCTCCAGCATGGCCGCAGTCAAATGACTGAAACAAATAAAAAGTATATATATATATATATTATATATATATATATATATATAATATACGCACACACATCCTGGCACTCCGTCGGTCTCGACGACGAGGATTCCAGTTGATCCGACCAACAGAACAGCCTGCTCGAGGAAATTAACGTGTAAGTGGCTGAGCACTCCGCAGACACGTGCATCCTTAACGTAGCTCTGATTCAGCTTGACAACAGAGCGTGACAAGGCTGGCCCTTTTAATTACAGGTACTATTCATTTTTGTCAGCTGAGTGAACTGGAGCAACATGAAATAGTGTCAAAGATACAACGTATTGCCAGAAATCGAACTCCTGACCTTACGTTCGTATTGTGCTAGACGCATAGGTTTACTTGTCCGTTTGGTCATTAGTGCATTCGTTGATGGCGTCACTACTGTTTTCTGTGAGTTTGCGAAATTGAGGCCTGTCCACTCTTTGGCTTTAACTTGAGCGATGACTGGTCCGGTCTGAATTTTGGTCTTGTTGACATGAATGTATCATGAGCACGTTAGCTTGGCAGTGTCCATTCTTGGCAGTGTTCGAGCTATTAACCACAAACGTATTCCTATACGTGAGACACACCTCGGCCCCGAACACTGGGCCGTTATCATAAGCAGGTTCCTCCGCTTTAGCTGATAACTCCTTATCTTGAGTCTTTTGCAGTGTTTATACCATACCCACACTTGAATCAGCTCACCAGGGTATGGCGTTAGGAGCCATCATGTCAGAGAAATTAGGAATTGAATGAGAATCAATGATGTCTGCCCACCTGACCATTCATGGCTGAGTGGGACAGACACATACACGCAGATATATATACATACATTTACACAACAGGCTTCTTTCACATATACATCTAATCAAAGAAATTCCAGTGGTAACCTATTTCTTTACTACCCACAAGGGGCTAAACACAGAGGGGACGAACAAGGACAGACAAACGGATTAAGTCGATTATATCGACCGCCCAGTGCGTACTGTACTTAATTTATCGACCCCGAAAGGATGAAAGGCAAAGTCGACCTCGGCGGATTTTGAACTCAGATGTAGCAGCAGACGAAATACTGCTAAGCATTTCGCCCAGCGTGCTAACGTTTCTGCCAGCTGGTAACCATGGAATCCTTCATTTTTTTTTACCCCCCCGCGTGCAAAGATTCTAAGACTGCATCACTCTTTTTGTATGTCTATTTCTACGATAGTCTGAGTTTCATTTGAGGGAGGTTTAGTTGTTATTTTTAGCTGTTTGGAAAATCAAGTAGACGCTCCATCGTTTCTCAGTCGGATGTATTCGCACAAATGTAATCTTAGTTTGGCACATTTTCTGTGATGCGCATTACGGAAATTAGTTTCTGTATAATACGAATCGAAAGCCTACTTCTAATCAAATTTGCTTTTCATTCCCTCTGCGTTCGGTAAAGTAGCAGTCCTATATTGACAGTAATTCAACTGACAATATCCATTTATTTATATACACATTTACTCAGTCTCGCCTAATTTCGATTAATACATCATCGTTGAACTTCGTTTCACAGATATGAGATAGTGCCATGTTTGTAGATTAGTATGTGGTATGCTCCATTGAATTGTTTGTACCCCCAATCCTAATTTACGAAATATAATATGTTTACTTAGACAAATGAAAATTATTTACTAAAATGTTCACATTTACGTTTGAGAGAAGCAGCCATTTTTGAAAATTCAAATGCGTTTCAAACTTTTTTTTTCTTTCGAAAATTGTGAACACGCGAAGGTGACGAAATAGCAGTCATTAGTGTCGTTTATTTATAATGCCTTGCCGGATTTGTTCCGGCTGTCTGCGCTCTGAGTTCAAATCCAGCCGTGGTCAACTTTGCCATTCATAGACTCGCGGTTGTTACGCAACAAGCAGCTCTCAGAGTGGCTGACTGGCAAAACGGTAAAAACGGTGAACCTAATGAATTACGATGTTCCTTCCGATTGTTTAGGTTCTGAGTTCAAACTCCGCAAAAGACTACACGGGTGGTAGACTTAATCCGTTGGAATTGTGGAAAGAAGCTCGTTGGATGAACTGTAAACTGCATTCTAAAGGTACAGGCATGCTACACTGTCCCTTTCATTAAGGGTACGCGTGCCTCTCTCACTAATAATGAATAAGCAGTTCTGCTGATCGTCAGAATTTCCAAATATGAATGTTCCAGATGTTCGAAGGCATCCTTTATTTAATTTATCAACTTAAGAGATAAGCAAAGATGATCATAACAGGATGATCAAAAAAGCTCACAACGCAAAGGATATATAACTAAATACA
>NW_021830174.1:0-4838 GCF_006345805.1 Octopus sinensis | reverse complement strand
GAATTTGGCACTGGATCAGCAGTTTTAGAATGGGGAAGAGAAGTCAATTAAATTGGCATCGGTGCATCGGCACCTGTACGAATCTGAAAGGTTGAAAGGTTAAAATCAACCTCGGATGGTGGAATTTGAACTCAGAACGTAAAATCGGACGAAATGCTGCTAAAAGTTTTGTCCGGACACTAATGATTCTGCTAGTTCCCCGCCTTTATCCTGCCCATAATAGTGATAGTTAAATAATTCTGATTTGATATAAGATTGTGCGAAAATCTAAACAATCACTAGAGCTCTTAGATACATATTTTTCTGCATTTATCCCGTTGAGATTGTGACTCATACAATCCTGCATTTCTGCTCGAGTTCTTACCAAAGAATAGAATATTAATTTTCTTGCTTCTCAAGTAATTGTTCGTGTCTATAAACGCAATATTGGAAAGTTTAACTTATTTTATGGTTTCGTAGTTTTATCATATTTTTATGTAAAAACTAACGCAGTTTATGGTTGCCATTATTCAATGGTATAATTTACAGATCCAAATTAGGAAAGCAGTATTAAAAAATGTAGAATGCAGAGAAAATAATTTTGAAACAAAAGTTACAATACACGTTCGTAAATATTTAATCATAGGAATATACGTTAAGAAAAAAAAATTAAATAGTATTTAGCAATGTTGAAAATATATTCAATGTAGCAATTTCTTTTATCTAAATTATATAGAATGCGAGAATAAATAGAAAATGTCTTCTAGAAAACTTTTACTACAATGTTTCAGTATGTCTCCAAAGGAATAAAAAAAGCGCACATATATATGTATGTATGTATGTATGTATGTATGTATGCATGTATGTATGTATGTATGTATGTATGTATGTATGTATGTATGTATGTATGTATGTATGCATGAGTGCATGCATGTATGTATATATGCATGCATGTATGCATATATATTATATATATATTTATATCAGAATTTATTTATATATATATATTATATATAATATATATATATATGCATGTGTGTTCTTTTAAAAGCTATTAACGGTCTTTGTGAACAATATTCAAATTTTTGCACCGTAACAGTGCGAGACGCTGATGTGAGCCCACGGCTCCTTAAAAACGAATAAGCTCTGTCTTTAGAAAGTTATCGACAATCTTGCACGATATAAACCAAAGTACTGTTTTATGTTCATTCAATGATATTTTCAAAATTTTAAGATGGCGAGCTGGCAGAATTGTTAGCACGACGGGAAAAATGCTCAGCGGCATTTCGCCCGTCTTTATACTCTGAGTTCAAATTCCTCCGAGGTTGACTTCGCCTTTCATCTTTTCGGGGTCAATAAAATAAGTACCAATTGATCACTGGGATTGATGCAATCAACCTAGCCCTTCCTCCAAAATTGTTGGCTTTGTACCAGAATTTGAAACCAATATTATTCTCAAAGACAGCTCCCGCCATACATAGAATATGAATTAAACTATTCTGTGGCGTCTGAATATCAAAAAGAACTCTAGATAAATTCCAACAGCAAGTTCTTTTATTTTTTGAAGAGATGAACATTGATACGATTTCAAATAACGAGAAAATGACTTTAAAGTTTTCTCACATTAATTTAATGGAAAATATTTAATGGAAATATCTATTTATTAGTCATATATAAACAGTTAAATATTTCACATCCTTCATGATAAATAGCTGTTTATCAAAAATATATTTAAAATACAACTGCCTTCGATAAAACTAATAAAGCAGAACTGATATTTTAAATGAAAATGTTCATGTTATAGACAGAGAAATATTTATCCATAGCCCAAATTTGATATTTAAAGTAGGTAATGCATTTTGTCATATTGTCTTGCTAGTCTTAAGATGTTTGAAAGAAAATGCAAAGCATATTCAAGAGTGGCCAAAAAACAATGAAAATATAAGTCACATCAAGAAATTTAACGTCGGATACGAGCAATAATAATAGTAATAATAATAATAATAATAATAATAATAATAATAATAATAATAATAATAATAATAATAATAATAATAATAATAATAATAATATTTACTAGAAGGTTATCATGCTTCTTTGGTTTGTATTAATGAATTTCAGGATCCCTACCTTTTGACCGACAGATTTTAAAAATGATTTTTTGTAAATAAGCAATGTCAACCTTCGTATACTGGTAGAATGTGTCACATAAAACATCTTTTACTCTTGGCGTTGTTGAGAAAATTCTGTATTTTGGAAGTTATTTCTTGTTAAAGTAGTCGTATTTCGGTAACTTCAACCAATCAATGACATGTATTCAGCTGAATAAAATTGCTGCTGTTGTTTGTCAACAACAACTTCCGGCGGTGTATATTTCGTCTGTCACTGTTATTTATGACATCGTTCGTGCGTCTGTACTGGTTTTAGCTTTCAGGTTTTATGGTTAGGGTTAGGGTTAAGGTTTTAGGGTTTTAGGGTTAGGGTTAGGGTTAGGGTTGAGGTTTAAGATTAGAGTTACGGAAAAAAATGAAAAATGAAGCGCGGACGATTATGGTGGTGCCATGGAGTAAACATGCCTCAGATACACTCGTTTATTCATACAAACGTAACTGAGATGAAATAAGTCATAAATAACAGTGACAAACGAAAAATATACTGCTGATAGTTGTTGTTGACAAACAACAGCAGTAATTTTATTCAGCTGAATGCACGTCATTGATTGGTTGAAATTACTGAAATACGACTACTTTAACAAGAAATAACTTCCAAAATACAGAATTTTCTCAACAACGCCAAGAGTAAAAGATGTTTTATGTGACACATTCTATCAGTATACGAAGTTTGAAAGTGTTTACAAAAAATTATTAAAAATTATTAAAGTGTTTACAAAAAATTATTAAAAATTATTAAAGTGTTTACAAAAAATTATTAAAAATTATTAAAGTGTTTACAAAAAATTATTAAAAATTATTAAAGTGTTTACAAAAAATTATTAAAAATTATTAAAGTGTTTACAAAAAATTTTTTTAAATCTGTCGGTCAAAAGGTAAAGATCTGAATTTCTCAGTGCCTTTCTTCAATCTATTTTTATCGGAATTTAGAAAGATATCCTGTCCGAGTGTTGTCTCTGCTAAGTTATGTTTCCGCTCCTAGTCATCTATGGTGCTGGCTTATAGCTTATTCATACTAATGTTGGCTGTTTCTTGAAGACCCTTAAAAATCAATCTTGCTTGAATATGAGTGGAGCCAATGTGGTGGTATTTTCAAAATGTTTTACTCGTACCTTATTTTCATGCTATTGTGTAATGGCCAGGTTGAGTGCTACCGTTGTGAAAAGAAACGATTTTGCCATGTCGCAATACTATTCTCTAATTTTCCCCATGTTGGAAAGTATTTATTTATAAAGAATGGCATTTACAATTTGCAGTGATGTCCTTTACAAGATTAAGTGGATTCTTTATAAAAATATCAATTACTGTGCCATATGCATCCCCGATGGTAACGAGATAGCAGTATATTTGCTTTCATTTACCTCGAGGTTCAGCTGTATAATGACAATACCGAAATCCACAGAATCTAGGAATCTGCACATTTTATGAGGAGAGTGGGGCGAGGGAAACAAAGAAGAGAGAGAGAGAGAGAAAGGGAGAGATACAAGGAAGGAGCGAGGTAGAGGGGGTGAGGAGAGAGTAGAATTAGATTTAACAAAATACTTTACGTTACAAATTATGGAAATTAACCTTCATTTGAATAATATATTTTATTCTAGGAATATTCAGAATCTCGGAGTGCCTCAAAATTTTTTATTAAGTAACATTAATTCTCAATTTAATTAAGCTATTTCAATAGTGAAAAAATTCAGAATTTAAGATATTTTAAAATGATGTTACTATAATTTTAAAACGAATGAAATGTTATGAAATAAAAACAAACATATATATATATATATATATTATTATATATATATATATATATATAATATATATATATATATATATATATATATATATATATAATATATAATAACATATTTATAAATATTATATACTTCCCAGTTAAGTTTTAAAAAGTTGCTTTTAATATATATTAGAAATCATTATCATACAATGTCTCGAGAGAAAGTTAGCTGTATCCTATAACTATTTATCTCTGCATCTTTAATCTCGCCAACCTCCGACTACATCATATCACTATATCTTCCCCTTCCACGTGAATAGTATATTCATTTACATCTCTATTTAGACATATTCTATTTTCGCTGCAGCCATATATTACATTCATCTTCTGTGACGGATCGCATACCATCCTGTATACAATGTTCCCTTACATACACTGACGTACCTTTCTCTTTGTTACTTGTGTCAGTCATTAGACTGCGGCCATGCTAGGGCACCACTTCGAAGAATTTTTAAGTCGAATGAAACGACCCCAGTACTTATTTTTTAAAAATTTTAAGCCTGGTAGTTATTCTATCAGGTACTTTTGCCGAACCGCTATGTTACGGGGACGTAAACGCATCAGTGAAATCTTGTATCCCTGCCGTAAGGCTTCATTTCCACACATGTTAGCTTAATTTAATTCGTCCTTAGTTGAAAGACAACTGTTATGTCCTATGTGTGTGTATATATATATATGTGTATGTATATATAGCCAACGTCAACTGCTACATACAACACACACACACACTTATACACTCACTCACACCATTCTCACATACAAACAACACGCACGCGCTCCTCTTGTTGGGATCACTATCACTTTATTATCTCCCTTTTATTCACTCCCTTTTTGACCAATTATTCGCCATGCTGGACCTCTGAAGTCTACAAGTTTTTTTGTTTTTCATTTTTGTCTCTGTT
>NW_021830173.1:0-4984 GCF_006345805.1 Octopus sinensis | reverse complement strand
CAGATTCACACACTTGTTGCAACAGTCCTTCAGTTTCTCTAAGCTTTCCTAAAGACCTCCGAAGGTTGAGCCCCCAGCCAGGGCCTTTCGCGATTCTCTTAAAGCCAGGAACTTTTCCGAACCTCCTCGTATATATAAAGTGCATATATATATAAGCATATATACAAATACATGTATATGTATGTATATATATATATGTGTGTGTGTGTGTGTGTGTGTATATAAATGTATATGCACAAATACATATGTATGCTTATATGGATATATATATACACACACACACACACACACACACACACACACATATATATATATATACATATATACGACGGGCTTCTTTTAGTTTCCGTCTACCAAATCCACTCACAAGGCTTTGGTCGGCCCAAGGCTATAGTAGAAGACATTTACCCAAGGTGCCACGCAGTGGGACTGAACCCAGAACCATGTGGTTGGTAAGCAAGCTACTTACCACACAGCCACTCCTACGCCTATGCATTAGTGCGTGTGCGTGTGTGCGTGTGCGTGTGTGTGTGTGTGTGTGTGTGTGTGTGTGTATAAAGCTACATTCTCACTGTCACACTCACTCCTACTATTCCCGAACTGGTTACAACCACCGCAACACCACCACCACCACCACCACCATCACCACCACCACCACCACCACCACCACCACCACCACGACTGCCGCCTCTGCCACCGCAATCATGAATATCAGCATAACTATCACATCATCAACAAAACAGCCAGCATCAACATCATCATCATCATCAACATCAACATCATCATCATCAGCAGCAGCACCGTAAAAATAACGATAAATAGCATCATTTCCTTCTCACCGCCAACCAACCTCTCCACCCACTGTCAACCCCCACCCCCTCCCAGACCGCCAAATCCCTAACAGCCCCCCTCCCCCTACTTACTGTCTCCTCCATTACCATCTTAAACCTCTACTACTACTACTACTACTACTACTACTACTACCACAATGGCATTCCCATCCACATCCCACAGTTAAACCTGAAAGCGAAATATTCGTTACATCATTATTACGATCGATTTCCGACCCCACTCCTCAACCATTTCCCCATCCACCACCACCGCCGCCGCCGCCGCCGCCGCCGCCGATGTTTCCGACGATTTAATTGATTAACCGTCTTAAGAACATGCAATCCTTTTACAAATTGCCTGACGTAATCACATGACTAGCGTTTAAACCAATAGTTTTCTAGAAGGGTTCACCTGTCATTATATCTCTGCATATATCCCTCTCTCTCTGTTTCCTTTTATATAGTTGTTATTTGTTTGTTCCTTCTCGAGCCACGCTTGGCTCATAAGGGCCGGTTTCTACCGGTTTTCTTGGCGTATATATATATATTGATAATGAAGGACTTTGTAGATGCTTAAGGGTTATGTGGAGATTCACGCGGGGAGCCTTTTGTAAGCAACTCCTTTGCTTTTGCTTTTTTGTTAACCCTTAGTGAGAAGGATGGAGAAGTGTAATATCTATCATTCTTTATTTTTTTTTAAGGCTTTCGGAATTGGTAGGGAAAAAAGAGGGAGTTATTCTCAAATGGAAGCCCTAGTCTGAATACTTGCAATAGGTCCCCACCTTGACGGGACGCCGGTCCGTCGCAGGTGAGCTGCAAGAGGCAGGAGGAAAGAGTGAGAGAAAGTTTGTGGCGAAAGAGTCAGCAGAGGTTTCCGCTTATCAAATCCACTCACAAAGAAGCCACTTGCCCAAAGTGCCACGCAGTGGGACTGAACCCGGGACCATGTGTTTGGCAAGCAAGCTATTTACCACACAGCCACTCCTGAATATGTTAAACGTTTTTATAAGTCAACTAGCAGTATTGCCCGGCGTTGCTCGGGTTTGTAAGGGAAATAACTATATAAGCATTTTTAGAGAGTTATAGCCAAAAAATAGCAAAAAAATGCATCAAAAATGGAAAAAAAAATGATGGCAAATTTTTTAAAAATCGTTGGCTCATCGTAGACATTTTTAGAGAGTTACTTCCCTTATATAATAGCGAAAAAAATGCATTAAAATAGAAAACAATTATGGTAAATTTTTTTTAAAATCGTAGACTCATCGTAGACGCGCGCTAATACCCAGAAGGGCTCGATATAAATCACAACTATAAGATAGCCGGTTTTGGTTAAACTGCACCGCAAAATGTGGGAGTAGTTAGGGGTCTAAATCGTAGGAGACAGACACACAACTTCACTTTTATATATAAAGATATCGTGTTCTACTGTGTTAGCGGTACACTTTACATCACTTGTTAAGTTTATCTCCACAGATCTCTACAAATTAGCAACGCACATGAACGGCCGTGCACCTCACAATTGGGGGCTTCGAAAGAGCCAAAGTCGAGTCTAAAGCGCACTCCTAATAGACGCAACCGGTGCCGGTTTTTACCGTGGACGGGGCCATATAATTTGCATAGAATATCTGTAGAGATAACCTATTTATGAAAGGTTTGACAACGGCTGCAAGCGCCTACAACACCGCCGTCTTCTGTTACTGCTTTGCCTCAGTTCGTGTTTAAGAAGCTTGGAGCGTGTTCGCTTTCGCGTTTTATGCAAAGGAGGTTTTCCACTGGTCAGGCGCTCCCTCCGTTTGTTGTCAACACCCGCTGCTGGAGGATTGAACATACCGTGGCAAATGATGGGCAAGCATATTCTTTTACTTTTTTACTCTTTTACTTGTTTCAGTCATTTGACTGCGGCCATGCTGGAGAGCACCGCCTTTTAGTCGAGCAACTCGACCCCGGGACTTATTCTTTGTAAGCCCAGTACTTATTCTATCGGTCTCTTTTGCCGAACCGCTAAGTGACGGGGACGTAAACACACCAGCTCGGTTGTCAAGCAATGCTAGGGGGACAAACACAGACACACAAACACCCACACACATACATATATATAACATAACATCTATACGACAGGCTCTTTAGTTTCCGTCTACCAAATCCACTCACAAGGCATTGGTCGGCCCGGGGCTATAGCAGAACACACTTGCCCAAGATGCACGCAGTGGGACTGAACCAGAACCATGTGGTTGGTTAGCAAGCTACTTACCACACAGCCACTCCTGCGCCTGCTGAAACTAAGACATTTTCAGCGATTCTTTAAAGCTGAGCAGATTCCGTTACCGTTTGTGAGGCAAGTTTTTCTACTGCATGTTTCTTGGAGGGAGCTGCAGTTCTGTGGAGGAGAAAAAGATCGAGCCAAAACGCTTGGCGCCTGGAATGTCGTCAAGCACCCACAACTCTCTACCAGTCTGACAACGAAGTGGGTGGTAGTTCCACGTTATTGTGGATAATAAGCGGGGTAATCTTTGGGCATCGATGAAAACGAACTGGCTGGTCAACTCCAGAGGTCTTTCGGGCCGGGGCCTATGGATAATTTCCAGAAACCCATAATTTCCAGAAACACTACCAGTAGGGTAACATTGTCAGAGGTTGACTTTGGGCATTGACGAGTACGGTAAGACGAATCCGGCTGTCAACTGAGTGAAAAGTGAAGATTAATGCACCAGTTTCTTTGGCAGGGAAGGAAGGCAAAATTCTTTCTCTTTTTTTGTGGTTGTGAAGAAAGAGGTTGTATGATGGGTCTCCCCGAAATGTGTGCAGGTAGAATCTTTCTTATCGGGTCAAACTCTGATAAAATTCGCCATACTATTATCTGAAGAGGAGGTGAGGGGAAAAATGGAAGATGGTGACTTGTCGTGTGTTTACAGAAAAACCGATGAGAGTGGCAAACCAGTTGAGGATGAATGGATCTTTATTGAGCACTGAGTATGCTTTTCTAAGTAGGATAAAGGAACAGGAAAAGGCCGCTTACAAGACGGTAGAGTAATCCGAGCTTTTGTGTGTGTGTGTGTGTGTGTTTCACGAATTACTCTTGGTGAACTCTTGGCGGCGAGCTGGCAGAAATGTTAGCACGCCGGTCGAAATGCGTAGCCGTATTTCGTCTCCCGTTATGTTCTGAGTTCAAATTCCGCCGAGGTCGACTTTGCCTTTCATCCTTTCGGGGTCGATGAATTAAGTACCAGTTATGCACTGGGGTTGATGTAATCGACTTAATACCTATGTCTGTCCTTGTTTGTCCCCTCTATGTTTAGCCCCTTGTGGGTAGTAAAGAAATATACTCTTGGTGAACACCCCCACTTTCGGGGATTCTATTTATTTATATTTTGGAATTCTATTATGTATTTTTTCTTATACTCTTCTTATTGGAGATTCTGTCTTGACTCACGTAAACCCACCTGTTTGCTTTTGTGTTATCTCGTCCTTTAAGTTGGTCTTCAATACCTTGGGCCCTTGTGGCCAATAAAAGAAATCGATGTTGTTATTACTGTTATTGTTTTATTTGTTTGTTTTATATAATTTACATTTAAATTCGTTTTATTTTATTTTTTTTTAATTCGGAATTTTGCTTTCTCAAATTCTTAATTTATAATTGAATTAGCCAAAAAAAAAAAATAGAAAAAAAAAATTAATCTCATCAACCGCCTGAAAAGAAAATATAAACAGCAAAAAAAAAACAAAAAACAGAAAGAACAGTAGCAATGACAAAAACAACAACAACAACAACAACAACAACAACAATATCAGCAACAACAACAACAGCAGTAACAACAACAACGCGCAAAAGACAGAAAAGTTCGTCAACAGCAATGAGAAAAAGAAGACACAAATATTAAAGACAAATTTTCAGACAACAGTTGGCATTAAGCCAGGCCAATTCTCTCTGTTGAAAAAATAGACGATTCTAGCTGTTGAATCTGGCTTGAAGCCAACGTTGTTGTCACGTTGCTATTGTTAGCAAGAGAAAAATCTCAGAAACATCACACAGGAACACATGCTTTATGTAAATACGTCAACATACTAACATATCGATACATCAATACATCAATATATATATTGGTAATGAAGGACTTTTTTGGATGCTTAAGGTTATGTGGAGATTTACGCGGGGA
>NW_021830172.1:0-5003 GCF_006345805.1 Octopus sinensis | reverse complement strand
CTCTCTCTCTCTTTATATTATATATATATATATACATATCTATTTATCTACTTAATATCTATCTACCTATCTATCTATCTATCTATCTATCTATCTATCTATCTATCTATCTATCTATCTATCTATCTACCTAATATCTATCTATCTATCTACCTATCTATATCTATCTATCTATCTATCTATCTATCTATCTATCTATCTATCTAATATCTATCTATCTATTTATCTACCTGTCTATCTACCTGTCTATCTATCTTTTGTATTTCATACTCTTTATCTCTTCATATAAGTGTCTGTATGTGTGAGTGTCGGTATTTCTCTGTCTGTCGGCATATTCATGTGTGTGTGTGTGGGGGGGGGGGTATGTGTTTAATGTCAGCATCAATGTTTATTAATGGCTTCAACTTCATCCTGCGACCCTTCACAGTAATGAAACAGAAGAAATAAATAGCAGTTATACTGATGCATCCACGATGTTTTAGCTGGAAAGCACAGGGGTATAGAAGACCTAGTTATCCGTCGGCAGGAGACGATTTGGCTCAGCCTTTTCGACGCTGACGCTGTAGTAGGAGATGCCACCTCTCCAAAGCTCTTCACTGCATGTCTATAAATGGACACCAACCAGAGACATTGACTGAACAGGCGGAGCGAACATCAACGGCAAACTTCTAAGACCTCCGATTCACAGATGACATCGTACTCGTCGCCAAAACCACGAATCAACTGCAGACCATTCTGATAGAGCTGGACACCCATAGCTCTGCAGTAGGCCTTAAAGGGAGCCGGATGAAAACGAAGTACGTACGGCCCGAAAACAAACCACGAGGCAGAATAGAAGTGGGAAACAATAAAATCGAGGAGGCAAAGAAGCGCATCTACTTGGGCCACCTGAATATGCGCCAAAAACATGGATACCGATATCTCAAGGAGAATAGGTGAAGGATGGAAAGCAATAACTTCAATAAAAGATGTGCTCGAGGCTAAACTTGACAAGGCCCTACGTGCCAGTTTCTTCGATAGCACCGTCCTACCTGAACTCTTATACGCAAGACGTGGACTGCTACGAAGAAGGAGAAAATCTCCGTTGGTTACGGCAGAGTGAGGTCGTTCTGGAATAGCGCTGCGATGTAATTTGAGAAGCAAGAAGAGTGAGTGAGATGATGGCAGAACAGCGAAAGCAGAGTTTCCGTTGGGCAGGAATCGTCGCAAGGTTAACAGACAACAGGTAGATCCGTGCAGTTGCCGAGTGGTACGAAAGAGACCGGGAAAGACCGCTCCGAAGGTCTCTCCGCGATGGGAAAAGAAGGGCACAATCAAGAAAGAATTGAAGATGCATTGTGACCAGCGGTGTGTAACGACATTGGGATCACAGTATTCGGTAGTTTCGTTAAGACTGTGATATATATATATATATATATATATATATTGGCCTGCTCGCTTAGCCAGCGGGGTGGCGTCATTTGAAGGCTAAAACAATGCGAAGCGCATTGTGACCAGCGATGTGTAACAACATCTGATGGCCTGGTCGGTCACGGTGATCACGGTGATCACGGTGATATATATATATATATATATATATATATATATATATATATATATATGTGTGTGTGTGTGTGTGTGTGTTTGTCTTTAAATTTATCGTTGACCAACGTTTTACAACCGGCGTTGGTCTGATTATGATCCCATGACTTTGCGGTTCGGTGAAAGATCCAAGGGAATAGGTACAGGGTGGGGTTGAGATCGATTAATTCGACTACCCCTTTCAAGGCGGTGCCGCAGCATGGCCGCAGTCCAAAGACATGAGCTAGTAAAAAATTTGAAGAATTAAAGACATGCTTTTATGGCTAAACAATCAGTTAAATGGAACGTGCGAGAACAAACATGGCCGCACTATTATATGCGATGTCGGTTGTTCAATGGAATGTTTGAATGCTTAATGTAAGATCTAAAAGGAACGTTTGTGAGTGCTTTGTGAAGGTTAATCGCCGGGTTAATGGACTGAGCTTTGATGTTACGGAACAATAGTTCGACGATATCTAACCAGTATTTCTCAAAATAAGCAATTACGATTGGCTTCAAATTTTGACACGAAGCCAGCAATTTCGGAGAAAGAAATAAATCGATTACATCGACCCCCCCCCCCCCACTCACTGCTCGACTAGTACTTATTTAATCGACCCCCTAAATGATGAAAGGGTAAAGTCGGTCTCAGCGGAATTTGAACTCAGAACGTTACAGACAGGGTGAAATGCCGCGAAGCATTTTCCCTCGCTGCCTTAATAGCAATTACTATTGGCAGAATCGTTAACATACTGGACAAAAATGCTTTAAAGGCATTTCGTCCGTCTATACGTTCTGAGTTCAAATTCCGCCGAGGTTAATTTTGCCTTTTATCCCTTTCGGTGTCGATAAAATAAATACCAGTTGAACACTGGGGTCGATGTGATCGATTTAGTCCCGTCCCCGAATTTCATGGCCTTATATCAAAATTTGAAACCAATATTAAAAATAATTAATTCGATCTCAAGTGGAAGCACTCCGTCGGTTACGACGACGAGGGTTCTGGTTGATCCGATAAACGGAACAGCCTGCTCGTGAAATTAACGTGTAAGTGGCTGAGCACTCCACAGACACGTGTACCCTTAACGTAGTTCTCGGGGATATTCAGCGTGACACAGAGAGTGACAAGGCCGGCCCTTTGAAATACAGGTACAACAGAAACAGGAAGTAAGAGTGAGAGAAAGTTGTGGTGAAAGAGTACAGCAGGGATCACCACCATCCCTGCCGGAGCCTCGTGGAGCTTTTAGTGTTTTCGCTCAATAAACACTCACAACGCCCGGTCTGAGAATCGAAACCGCGATCCTACGACCGCGAGTCCACTGGGCCATTGCGCCTCCACTAGATCTCAAGTATGTAAGTGTTAAAGACATATTATGTTGGACTTAGATATATATTCTTCTCTACTCTAGGCACAAGGCCCGAAATTTTGAAGGAGGGAACCAGTCGTTTAAATCGACCCCGAAAGGTTGAGGGGCAAAGTAAACCTTGGTGGAATTTGAACTCAGAACGTAAGGACAGACGAAATATTGCTAAGCATTTCGCCCGGCGTGCTACCGTTTCTGCCAGCTCGCTACCTTACTGGTACTCAAATATATTGTAAATCATAAAAAGCACCATGAGCAGCGAGGTTCGAAACAACGACCTGTTCCCAAGGCTTTAAGTATATATTCAATGTGGTGTAAGAGCTGTGTTAGACAGTCTCCGCCACAGCGAAAGCCATGCTGACTTGCATTTAGGGGTTTGTGGGTCTCCGGGAAGCCAGCTATCCTTGATCTTACCACTCTTTCAAACATTTTATTGATGTGGGAGGTGAGTGAGATTGGGCGATAGTTGACTGCGAGGGATCTGTTTCCCTGTTTGAAAACCGGGATGACAGACTGGGATGGGAGCTGTTTCGGTATATAACCTGAGTAAAAAGGATTTCTCCTGAAATTGGTCAAAGGCACTGCAAGCTGGTGTCTACATTCATGCAGGAGACTAGCAGGGAATATATCAGGGCCTGCAGCAGGATAGTATTTGACCTCATTTATTGCTGCTTTGATGTCAGAGGCTGTGAAAGTTATGTCCGAGATTTTATGTTGGGAATCAACTTCGTTCGCTTCTCTTACGTCAATATCAGTGGGATCACTAAAGACATATACATACATACATACATACATACATACATACATACATACATACATACATACATACATACATATATATATATATATAATATATATATACATACTTACAGGCACATATACTCACATGTTTAGATAGATGTATAATATACATATATATACATTTATATATATATATATATATACACAGACATATATATTATATATATATACATATATATATACATATATATATATACATATATATAATATATATACAATATAATATATTATATAATATATATATACATATATATATATACATATATAAATATATATACATATATATATATTTCATACTTATGTATACACACACTTCTATATATATGCATGCAACAATAGATGTGTGACTACATCATCATCATCATCATCATCATTATTATTATTATTATTATTATTATTATTATTATTATTAATATAATATTGTTGTTGTTGTTGTTGTCATGCATGAAGTCAAGCACTCATAAAATACGAAAAAGTATCGGAATCTGTGTAATCGATGGGAGAGAGAGAACGAAATATGTAAAAATAGCTACTTTAAGCAAATTAACCGCTAGATGTCGCTTCAATATGATATTCAGTCGTGATAATATGCCAACTCAATTGGCATCGTTTGCGATCGTCTTTTGTGACCTCAATTTGGATCGTATGCCCTTTAGATAAATGTCCATGGAGTAAAACGGCAGATAAATGTCTCTGCGCTCGAAGATCAGAGATTTCCATCTCAACAGAAATGAAATAAAATGGTGGAATCTGACGTCGTTGTCTTTTGGGAGAAGCATTAAGAGATAAATTATATTGGTCAAAAATGTCTTGGCGTCAGCGTTGACATAAATTCCATTCTTATTTGCTAAAATCTTTTGATTCTTTTTTGTGTAAGTCATGTGGGATGGTAGTGGCGTTTAGTATTTCAGAATAAAATGCACACACGCATGCACCACACACACATACATAAACATATCTACGCGTTAACACACACACACACACACACACACACACAACACACACATACACACACACACACTCACACACTCACACAGACACACACAGACCACAGACTCACACACAGAGAATAAAATACACACGCGCATGCACACACATACATAAATATATCTACGCATTAACACACACACACAGACACACACAGACACACACAGACACACCACACACACACACTCACACACACACAGACACACACCACTCACACACATCACACACACACACACACACCACACACACACACATATATATATATATACTCACACACACATGCACGAAGCA
>NW_021830171.1:0-5007 GCF_006345805.1 Octopus sinensis | reverse complement strand
AACAAAAACTAACAATAACAAAAGAGCATATGTCAAAAATAAAAACGTGTGTTTGTGTGAGTAGATATAGATATGTAGGGAGGAAGAGAAGGGGGGAAAGAAAGTTGGAAGGTAAGAAATGAATGTGGACAAATCAAAAAAAGAATAAAAGAATAAAAGCAAACATGATAGATAGATGGGTGTATATATATATTTTTTTTTGTGTGTGTGTGTGGATATATATATATATATATATATACAGAGAGAGAGAAGGAGAGAATTGGAGACAGACAGAAAGACAGACAGACAGACAGACAGATAGATAGATAGTCATTTGAATCAAAGGAAGAAAATGAAAGGTAAAAATAGAAAGGTGAAGATGGAAAACGAGTTAATGGGGCGGAAAAGAAAGAAGAAAAACCCAGTACGGTAGAGAATTTAGTAAAGGAATAAGAAGGAAGGAGACGAGAAAGAAAAAACGGTAGGGAAGATCTCTTCTCTCTCTCTCTCTCTCTCTCTTCTCATCTATTATATATATATATATATATATTATATATATATATACATATATATTATATATGCATACATACATACATGGTATATGGTATATATGTGTATATATATATATACGTGTATATATTATATATATACATATATATATATATATATACATATGCATATACATGCATATATGTATGTAATATATATATATATATATATATATATATATATATGTGTGTGTGTGTGTCGTGTGTGTATGTATATACAGGCATATATGTTATACATACATATATGTATATGTATATATGTATACATATATATGTATATATATATATACGTGTGTATATATGATACACAGATATATATATATACATATATATGTATATACATATATGTATATAATATATATATATATATCTATATATACATATATATATACATATATGTATATAAATATATATATATACATATATATATACATATATGTGTATATATATATATATATATATATATATACACGCACTCATATATAATATATATATATACACGCACTCATATATATATATATATATATATACACACCATAATCTAGTTGAGACGATGGTGATGATATACTGTAATATTAGTAGTAGTTGTGGGGTGGCGGTGATGGTGGTGGTGACATTGCTGTTTAACCCTCCCTACCCAAATCGTTCTGCGTTCAAATTCTGCCGTGGTCGACTTTACCTTTCATCCTTTCGGGGTAAGGAAATTAAGTACCAGTTACGCACTGGAGTCGATGTAATTGACTTACCCCGTCCCCGCAAATTTCAGGCCTTGTGCCTATAAGAGAAAGGATTATTATTATTATTATTTTTATTATTATTAATATTATTATTATTAATAATAATAATAATAATAATAATAATAATAATAATATTAGCAGTGGTGTTGTAGTTGTTATTAGTATCAGTAGCAGCAATAACATTAGTAGCAGTAGCAACAGTAGTAGTAGGAGTAGTAGTAGTAGTAGTAGTAGTAGTAGTAGTAGTAGGAGGAGGAGGAGGAGGAGAGGAGAGGAGCAGCAGCAGTGGGGTTGAGAAATTTTCGTTGATTTTTGTCATTTGGTTTTCGTTGACTGATTTGTCAGGGTGTGGCAGTTGATGACAACAATAAACAGGATTACGGAAACGCGAGATCGACTGGTAATCGCCGGATTAAAGTGTCTTCCATTCATTAATCAAAACCGACCAAGATATACCGAGATTCGCGAAGAGGGTGTGGTGTTATTTCACAACACACTAACACATACACACACACACACACACACATATATTGGCAAATAGGCACAGACGTGGCTGTGTGGTAAGAAGCTTACTCACCAACCACATGGTTCCGGGTTCAGTTCTACTGCATTGCACGTCGGGCAACTGTCTTCTACTATAGCCTCGGGCCGACCAAAGCCTTGTGAGTGGATTTGGTAGACGGAAACTGAAAGAAGCCCATCGTGTGTATACATATATATATCGATTATATCAATCATAATATGTTCTTTTCTACTCTAGGCTCAAGGCCCGAAATTTTGGGAGAGGGGGCCAGTCGATTATATCGACCCCAGTACTCAACTGGTACTAAATTTATCGACCCCGAAAGGATGAAAGGCAAAGTCGACCTCGGCGGAATTTGAACTCAGAACGTAGCGGCAGACGAAATACCTATTTCTTTACTACCCTCAAGGAGCTAAACACAGAGAGGACAAACAAGGACAGACAAACGGATTAAGTCGATTATATCGACCCCAGTGCGTAACTGGTACTTAATTTATCGACCCCGACGGAGTGCTTCAGAAAATGAAAAGCTATTCCAACGAGATTTGAACACCAAACGTAGGATAAGTAAATACAAGGACTCCGTCAGTCCGAGGTTATAGTAGAGACAGTTAACAAAGCTGCCACGCAGTGGGACTGAACCCGGAACCATGTGGTTGGGAAGCAGCCTTCTTACCACACAGCCACACTTACGACATTAAAATGAAGTTCTTATTTTCTTATTGTCGTTGGTGTCCGTTAACTTTTATCAAATTACCCATGGGAGCAAAAATGACGTCTAACATCAACCATCATATGACGGGTAATTTGCTAGTATTAAATAAAATTACTGAATTTATTGGTAAGAGTCGAATTTAAGGAATCATTAAAATTCGTTAAAATTAAAATTCCTTTAGCAGTTCGATATATCGATTTCTTCTAAGAAACGCATAACTATTTCCTTCAAAGCAAAAGAACAATATTCTTTAATATTCTACGATCTGATGTTTCGAATTATATAATTTAAAACATTTTACAATTATTTCATTTCAATTCTTGAAGAAAGATAAAAATAAAATTTTTTAAAATAATAATATATGCGCAGGCGTGTCTGTGTGGTATGAAGCTTGCTTCCCAACCACATGGTTCCGGGTTCAGTTCCACTTTGAGGAACCTTAGGCAAGTGTCTTCTACTATAGCCTCGGACCAACCAAAGCCTTGTGAGTGGATTTGGTAGATGGAAACTGAAAGAAGCCCTTCGTATATATACATTTATATGTATATATTTGTGTGTTTGTGTCTGTGTTTGTCCCTCCACCATCGTTTGACAAACGATGCTGGCGAGTTTACGTCCCCGTTACTTAGCGGTTCGGCAAAAGAGACAGATACAATAAGTACCTGGTTTACAAAGAGTAAGTCCTGGATGCGATTTCTTTGACTAAAAGGCGGTACTCCAGCATGGCCGCAGTCAAATGACTGAAACAAATAGAAGAATACCACTTGTAACCAGATGTTAGGAAGTTTTCTTTTCTGTTGTGCGTATATGAAATAATGATTTTAAATTTCGGCACAAGGCCAACAATTTCTGGGAGGGGGTAAGTCGAAATCGACCCCAGTGTTCAACTGGTACTTAATTTATCGACTCCCATTAGATGAAACGCATAGTCGACCTCGCCTGAATTTGAACCCAGAACGTAAAAACAGACGGAATGCCGCTAAGCATTTTGCTTGGCGTGCTACCGATTCTTTTCTACTCAAGGCACAAAGCCTGGAATTTTGAGGGGAGGGGGCAAGTCGATTAGATCGACCTCAGTGCGCAACTGGTACTTCAATTATTGACTCCAAAAAGATGAAAGGCAAAGTTAACCTCGGCAGAATTTGAACTCAGAGCGTAAAAAACAGACGAAATGCCGCTAAGCATTTCGCCAGATGTGCTAATATTTCTGCCAGCTCGCTGCCTTATATATTTTTTTCTACTTTAGGTACAAGGCCTGAAATTTTGGGGGAGGGGACCAGTCGACTAGATCGACCTCAGCGCGTAACTGGTACTTAATTTATCGACCCCAAAAGGATGAAAGGCAAAGTCGACCTATTTCTTTACTACCCACAATGGACTAAACAAAGAGAGAACAAAGACAGACAAACGGATTAAGTCGGTTATATCGACCCCCCGAAAGGATGAAAGGCAAAGTTGACCTCGGCAGAATTTGAACCAAAAACGTAAAAACAGACAGAAATGCCGATAAGCATTTCGCCTGGCGTGCTACCGATTCTGCCAGCTCGCTGCTTCGTACGTTTGCAAAATAATAATGAAGAAAAACAACATCAATAAAACATCACAAATTCCTTTAATCATTATATTAATAATTCTTATTTTATTTAAGTTTAAAGAGATCGAAGTTAAGTGAAATTAAAATTGCAATTAAAATCTAATAAAAACATTTGCATTTGGCAAAATGTCCGATAATCTTTTGATTCGTATTAAATATAAAATTGATGAAAAAAAAATGCAGAGAAGTGTGCCTTTTGGTTTATAAACTCGCTTTGCAATGACATGCTTTGTGGTTCAGTCCCGCTGCGTGGCACCTTGCGCGAGTGCCTTCTACTATAGCTTTGAGCCAACCAAAACTTTTTGAGTTGGTCTGGTAGATGGAAACTGAAAGAAGCCGATCTGATGAGGGATGAGCGCTTCCACATCATTTGTGGGATTTTTTCCCGTTTTCCGTACATTTTACCACACACACACAAATACACACACATACACACACATACACATGCACACACATACACACACATATACACACACATACACATACACACACATTCACACACATACACACATCTTGTATCTTTTACTTCTTTCAGTCACTAGACTGCGGCCATGCTGGGGCACCGCATTGAATAACTTTTAGCTGAACGAATCGGCACCAGTACGTTTTTTTTAAAGCTTGGAACTTATCCTGTTTTTTGCCGAACTGTTAAGTTATGCGGACGTAAACAAACCAACGCCGATTGCCAAGCTGTGCTGGGAGTCACACACAGGCACAAACACACACATTAAGACATATATATATATATATATATTTATATATACGACGGGCTTCTTTCAGTTTCCGTTTACCAAATCCATTCATATATAGCGAGACTGAAGCAACTTCTCACCACACAGACACGCCTGCGCACATATATATATATTTTTTCTCTCCTTGTTTCTTTTCTGTGTTTCTTTTCTGTGTCTCTT
>NW_021830170.1:0-5002 GCF_006345805.1 Octopus sinensis | reverse complement strand
TAGTAGTAGTAGTGGTGGTGGTGGTGGTCGTGGTGGTAGTAGTAGTGGTGGTCGTGGTGGTGGTGGTGGTCGTGGTAGTAGTAGTAGTAATAGTAGTAGTAGTAGTAGTAGTAGTAGTAGTAGTAGTAGTAATGGTGGTAGTGGTGGTGGTAGTAGTAGTAGTGGTGGTGGTGGTGGTGGTAGTAGTAGTGGTGGTCGTGGTGGTCGTGGTGGTCGTGGTAGTAGTAGTAGTAGTAGTAGTAGTAGCAGCACCAGTGGCAGCACGGTGGTGGCGAATCCCATAATGCAGTGGCAATTTGCTGAGAGAAAGGTGGGAGGTGAAGGAAGAGATGACGGCGGTGAAACAGTTGTTGCTTCCGTGTAAGACTACGAATGATTCCCCCCCCCTTCAGCGCATGCGTAATTCTAACTTTAAAATGATTGCGATTTCGGAATCATCACCTATCGATTAACAGAGGAAAATATTTGCTCACTACGTAAGGTATACTCTTTTACTTGTTTCAGTCATTTGACTGCGGCCATGCTGGAGCACCACCTTTAGTCGAGCAGATCAACCCCAGGACTTATTCTTTGTACTAAGCCTAGTACTTATTCTATCGGTCTCTTTTGCCGAACCGCAAAACACACCAGCATCAGTTGTCAAGCGATGTTGGGGGGACAAACACAGACACACAAACACACACACACACACACACACACATATATATATATATATATATATATAAATATATATACATACAACGGGCTTCTTTCAGTTTCCGTCTACCAAATCCCCTCACAAGGCATTGGTCGGCACAAGGCTATAGTAGAAGACTCTAGTCCAAGGTGTCACGCTGTGGGACTGAACCCGGAACTATTTGGTTGGTTAGCAAGCTACTTACCACACAGCCACTCCTGCACCTATGTTAAAGCTATTTCGAACAAAGTTTGACCACAGTCGATTGTTGGTTGGTTGTTGGCTGGTTGGTTCGTCCGTTCGATTTTTCGTTGATTATTTATTTATCTATTTCTTTATTGCCCAAAGGGGTAAACACAGAGAGGACAAACAAGGACAGACAAACGAATTAAGTCGATTATATCGACCCCAGTTGCGTAACTGGTACTTATTTAATCGACCCCCGAAAGGATGAAGGCAAAGTCGACCTCGGCAGAATTTGAACTCAGAACGTAACGGCAGACGAAATACGGCTACGCATTTCGCCCGGCGTGCTAACGTTTCTGCCAGCTCACCGCCTACATTATTTATTTATCTCACACCCTAAAGGACTACTGAGCAACACTTCAGTATGACATAGAGCACTTCCAGTAACCGACGCCGCCAATCCATTGACTCGTTTCACCATCCACTTCCCTATAGGCACGTTGTCAATTATGATGACGAAGGTTCCCGTTGATTCGATTAATGGAACAGCATATTCGTGTAATTAACGTGCAAGTGGCTGAGCACTCCACAGTTACGCGTACCTTTGATGTAGTTCTCAAGGGGTTTCAGTGTGGCACACAAAATGTGGCAAGGCTAGCCCTTTGAAATACAGGTACTACTCATTTTTGTCAGCTAAGTGAACTGGAGCAGCGTGAAAGAAAGTGTCTGGCTCAAGGAAACAAATCGCCGCCGAGGAATCGAACTTATGACTTTACGATTCTGAGCCGAATACCTTGGCTACTAAGCCATGCTTCATCACACAGCATGGTAACAAAACTACGACACTCACCAAAAACATTAAGCAATTAAAGGATGGATGAATGAATAGGGAATTCACGTCAGGAAGAATAGACACAAAAATCGCGTTTTAAAATGGAACAAACATTTGCAGCACCTGTTTCGCAGAGAAACTTTACATTACCTGTTGCCCCCATTCTGATCTTAAACACAAAATCTGATTTTCGTTCAGCTTAACTTGCTGTCATGTACCAACTTTTCTGCAGAACTTCCAAATAGAACCATTACCTGGTGCTTGAAAAAAAATGGTATTGATGCCTACGACCACATGACGAATTAAGATCCTTCCACTCTTTTAAATATTCTAAACACTGTCTTGATTTACGTATGAATTCGGCTATGTAAAGTCGATCGTACGAAACATTTAAATATGAAGTCATAATCTTGTTTATAGAGATGTGTTTTTGTACCAACAGAACAAGCAAAAACATATCTTTGTGTGCGCGTGCGCGTGTGTTTAAGCTAAAGTCACTATAATCCTTGTCATTATTATTGCCATCATTAAGGCGGCGAGCTGGCAGAAACGTTAGCACACCGGGCGAAATGCTTAGCGGTATTTCGTCTGTCGCTACGTTCTGAGTTCAAATTCCGCCGAGGTCGATTTTTGCCTTTCATCTTTTCGGAGTAGATAAATTAAGTACCAGTTACGCACTGGGGTCGATATAATCGACTTTATCCTTTTGTCTGTCCTTGTTTGCCTCTCTATGTTTATACCCTTGTGGGCAATAAAGAAATAAGAAACGTTAGCGGTATTTTGTCCGCTACTACGTTCTCAGTTCAAATTCCGCCGAGGTCGACTTTGCCTTTCATCTTTTCGGGGTCGATGAATTAAGTACCAGCTGAACACTGGGGTCGATGTAATTTACAAATCCCCTCCCTCAAAATGGCTGCCCTTGAAATCATTATTATTGCCATAATTATTATCATCGTTGTCGTCGTTGTCATCAGCATAA
Source organism: Octopus sinensis (assembly GCF_006345805.1). Lineage (NCBI taxonomy): Eukaryota > Metazoa > Mollusca > Cephalopoda > Octopoda > Octopodidae > Octopus > Octopus sinensis. Next base: position 2,329 of record NW_021830170.1, on the reverse strand, counting down.
TCACAGCTATATTTCAAAATCATCATCATAATCATCATCATTATTCTCATCTTCAACTTCATCACCACCACCACCACCCTTGCCATAGTCATTGTTCTTGTTATGGTTGTCATCATCATTATCATCATCATCAAAACCATCATCGCCACCACCGCCATCATCAAAATTACAACCACAATCATTGTCATTACCACCACCATTATCATCATCATCATCATCATCATCTTCATCGACGTCATCATCATCACCACCACCACCACTACCACCAACTCTAAAACTACCTGGAATTATCAGTAACAGTATCCAACAGTACATATCGTCTTTAACATGTACAGTAATCACTCGACTATCGCGGGTGTTACGCTCCAAACACCCTACCTCCGCGATAGGTGCAAATCCGCGAAGTAGAAACAATATTGTACTGTATATTTTATTATCATTATTATTTCTATAATTTGTATATATTTTTATTTTATTATAAATGCAAGACAACACCGCGGAGGAAACGACGTAAGCTAAAATAATAAACCGCGATAGGTTTATTAGTGAACCGTGATATGGCGAGGGATTACTGTATGTGTATGGTCAAATATCATCTTTAATATGTATATGTGTACGGTCCAATATATAGACTGCGATCATGCCTTTGGGTGTCAAAACTACGTACATGTCCGGTAGGCAGCCGAGGAGGGAAATCCCAGTTTTGTTCTGTGTTCTTTATTTGTATATGTACGTTTGTGTATGTATATATATGTATATATATACACACACACACTATATATATATATATGTATTTATGTGTATATATATATGTATATATAGAGAGAACAATAAGAAAATGGAGGGGATCAATAGGTGGTTCATCAACTTTTAGACATTATATTATGTCAACTTATTTATTTCTTTACTAAACTGACAATTACAAGAATATACATACATGTATAACATATTATGCTTTACATATAAGATATAAAATATATTAATATACAAAGATACCAGTAATTACAATATAACATACGTGAATACAAATTGGGAAAATAGCTTACAGCTGTTTCAGCCAAGAAGTAAAAATACCTCATTCTACCTATTACTCCAGTAGACAGTAATAAGTATATGAAATTGAAGTACTTGGATGCTTCTCTAGGCTTCGTCAGAGATTAAAGTACATAATGTTAAGTTATAAATGTACATATATATATATATATATATATATATATATATATATATATATGATATTATATATATATATATATTATAATTTTGTGTAAATGCTAGAATGTAATTTCGTGTAAAGTGTTCGATAGATTAGTATATGTTTTATCGCATTACATCAAAATCCAAAACTATAATATATTACTATACAATATAAATGGAGTGAAATATGAAAACGAATAAATATACACACATATATTAAAATAAATATAAACGATTTCTTTTTATTTCACCGGTCATAAATTTATGCTTTCCAAGCATATATGTATATAAAAATATATTTATATATATGTTCTGTTCATTAACGATGCCAAAAAGGATAGTTTCTTGTTTTGCTTTGATATTTAGATTTTCTTTTTGTTTTTTTTGTGTTTTTGTTTTTTTGTGTTTCTAAAAATGTTTTCCTGAGTATCTATATTTTGTTTATTAACGCAGACCGGAAGCTAAGCTTGGCATAAAACCTTGTAGCAATTTGTACGGCAATTTGCGTATTTAAAACTGGAAAATGGAGAGGAGCGACCATTATGAATATTACATGCAGTCTTCATCAGCGGCACCCATATAACTGTGTATGTGCGTGCATGTATACCTGTATCGATCTACCTATACTATATATATATATATATCTATATATATAATATATATATATATAATATATATATATATATATATATTATATATATATATATATATACATATAGATAGATAGATAGATAGATAGATAGATAGATAGATAGTTGGATGGTAGATAATAGATAGATAGATAGATAGATAGATAGATAGATAGAAGATAGATAGATGTGTGTATATAGATGTATATATATATATATACATATATACACATATATACATATATACAAACATGCATATATATATATAAACACACACATATATGTTTACATCTACATATATATACATATATATATTTGTATATATGTATATAAATATACGCATACATACATATATGTCAACGTAGGTTTGTGTGTTTGTGCATGTGTGTGTGTGTGTGTGTGTGTGTGTGTGTACACGAGAGCAACTACAGCCGTGGCGCTCATAATTTCACTGCGGAAAAAACTGTGTGATTCCGAGTTCGTTTCTAATCTTCGGCAAATTGACA
>NW_021830168.1:0-4729 GCF_006345805.1 Octopus sinensis | reverse complement strand
ATGATAATACTTTCTACTAAAGGCACAAGGCCTGAAATTTGAGGGGAGGGGACTAGTTGATTACAACGATCCCAGTGCAATAATACTGCAGCAGCAATAACAACAACAACAATATCTCAAGCATTGATTCTTTCCTTGTTTAAATTTAAAATGGCGTCGTGGCCAATTCCCTTCGTCGTTTGAGAGAAAGAGAAGCGAGTGGGGGGAAGGGCGGAGGGCGATTTGATTGTTATTTCTAGCAAGTCGATTGACCACAAAAGCAGGACCTACCTTTGTTTTTGTTTTTTTGTTTTTGGGGTTTTGGTTTTTTGCCTCTCCATCCCCCCTCGCCGTGGTCGCCGTGGTAGTTGCAATTGCTGTTGTTGTTGTTGGTGGTGGTGGTGGTGGTGTTGTTGTTGTTGTTGTTATTGGTGGTGGTGGTGTTGTTGTTGTTGTTATTGGTGGTGGTGGTGTTGTTGTTGTTGGTGGTGGTGGTGTTGTTGTTGTCGTTGTTGGTGGTGGTGTTTTTGTTGTTGTTGTTGTTGTTGGTGGTGGTGGTGGTGGTGGTGGTGTTATTGGTGGTGGTGGTGTTGTTGTTGTTGGTGGTGGTGGTGTTGTTGTTGTCGTTGTTGGTGGTGGTGTTGTTGTTGTTGGTGTTGTTGTTGGTGGTGGTGGTGGTGGTGGTGGTGGTGTTGGTGGTGTTGGTGTTGTTGTTGTTGTTGTTGTGGTGGTGGTGGTGGTGCTGTTGTTGATGTTGTTGGTGGTGTTGTTGTTGTTGTTGTTTGTGGTGGTGGTGGTGGTGGTGGTGGTGGTGGTATTGTTGTTGTTGTTGTCGTCGTCGGTTCTGCACTCAGAGAGCAAAGTTAAGTAGCAAGTAACCCAAACAACTTGAGAGCGCCACCTCTCTACCAATTTCCACAGCGTAGGAATGTTTGGCAAACAAAGCCTTTCCACCCTCGCCCACCACCCACCCTTTTTATAATAATGGCCTTTGTTGCTCTTCTCGTTGTTGTTGTTGTTGTATATTGTTGCTGCTGTTGCTGCTGCTGCTGCTACTATTACTACTGCTGTTGTTGTTGTTTTTGTTTTTGTTGTTGTTGTTGTTAGCGTTATTTATTATTTATTATCTGCGCTGTTCCAACTGAATGCATTCGAGGGCGAAGTCTTGCAGTAATTAATTGTTTTTGCTGTGTGTGAGGGGGAAAAAAGAAAGAAAGAAAGACCCCCGCGCACACACACACGTACACACACACACGCACACAGACATATACAGACTTATGCAGACATGCACACATACATACACACATAAACGCACACACAAGCACACAGACACATATATGTATATACAGGCACAAACACACAGACACATTAATGCATGCACACAAACACACATACACACATATATCTATATACAGACATATACAGACATACACACACACTCACACACACATACACGCACGCACAAGCACACATACACACATATATAAATACATACACACAAACACATTAATACATGCACACAAACACACATCACACACACACACACACACACACATATACACATCTTTAACCAGACAGACAGAAACATACACACACTCGCAAATGCACAAACACACACATGCATAGGTTCATACTTACATACATACACACATACATAGACATTACATATACAACACACGCCCACAAACGCAAACACGAATACACACATCACACATACACACATACACATATCTATAATCGGACAGACAGAAACATACACAAATACATACATACATACATACATACATACATACATACATACATACACACACCTGCAGATCCGCAGCAAACAAGCACATATATATATACACACACATACATATATATGCACATACACACATTCGTAGTCACGCACGCACACGCACACACACTATACAGCTCTCCCACACACACATGCAAATACACACACCTGCAGATCCGCAGCAAACAAGCACATATATATACACACACATACATATATACGCACATACACACATTCGTAGTCACACACACACACTATACAGTCCAAACACACACACACACACACACACACACACACACACACACACTAAATACATGCACAAACACATACGCAATACATACAGCTCTCCTCTATCACACACACAAATACACACACATAGAGGCACACACACAGAGGCACACACACAAACACACTCACACACTCACGCATAATAGCACAATACACATGCTTACAGAACCGTTACGCATACACATGCAAACCACCCACATTCATATGCACACGTTTACATACACATTCACACACATACACATACTCAAAAGCACACACCTCTACAGACCCCCTATACACACACACATACACACACGCATTCACATAGTTTCCAGTACATACCTCTAGTCTTCGGATGTATGTATATTTTATGTGGCGTGAGACGAAGCTTTGTTGCATATACGAACAGGTGCGTGAGTGTGTGTTCATGTGTGTGGGGGGGGGGAGCATAAAGCTATGGGCGTGAGTGTGTGTGTGGGTGTGTACTTGTGTGTGTGTGTGTACTTGTGTGTGTGTGTGTTCACACGAAGGACGTTATTGCGTTCTTGTTAAGTAACAATACATGGAGACAGTGAAACCTGTTTGCTTAAATTTGCACAGGTATTCGTCGTTTTATATACATACAAACACATATACATATATACATACATACATACATACATACATTCATACATACATACATACATACATACATACATACATACATACATACATACATACATACATACATACATACATACATACATACATATATGCATGCATGCATACATTTACATACATATATATATATACACACACACACATACACACATATATATATATATATATATGTATGTGAGTATATTTGAAAATATCAAATATATATATATATACACACAAGTACACGAATATATGTATGTGTATAAATATATATGCATGAATAAACAAACATAAATGTATATAGGTAAATACATATGTGTATATATGTGCGTATGTGAGTGTGTGCATCTGTGTCGCATATAAATTATCCATATATCTATATCTATATATACACATATACATATATATATATATATATGCACACACATATATACATATATATATATATATATATATATATGCACACACATATATACATATATATATATATATATATATATATATATATATATATATATATATATATATATACATATACATGTATATACATATATATATATATATATATATATACCTAGACATATATAAATACATACCCACAACCGTTCATACACACATACATATATATATATATATATATATGTACAAAAACCAGTGGCTTTACAGATAGATCAATGCAACATAAATGCATATATATATATATATATATATATATATATATGCATATTCAGTTGCATAAATATGCAAATAACCGCATCTAAACTACACCACAGACATCTACATATATCGATGGCTTCATACCTGCGAACAAAGACATGAGAACATTTTAAATGCACATACATATATATACGTATGTGTGTATGTGTAGGTATATATATGTATGTATATGTATATATTCGTGTGTAGAAATCACTATATATGAAATACATGATCATGCGTATACTAATGTACACATGGCCATATATAGACATAGACACTGTTATGTTTTCACGTAGAGAGACTCATACATATTTAAGAACCCCTAAGCGCCATATTTGATCAAGCTCTCAGTATATATAAACTGTGAGTTTGTTTCTGTCTGTGTTATTTGCATGTATATATACACATGTGTATATAAGTATGCATTTATACTTATATACGGTATATATGTGTGTGTGTGTGTTTATGCGTGTGTGAGTATATGTATGCTGACACATATACATATAAAAGCAATATATATGTGTGTATATTCATCTACATATACACATACCTATATATATATATATACACACATACATCCATACATATATATATATACACGCTGTAATTGTTTTCGTTCCATCACACGATCTCAGATCAAGTCACTCGCTATGCAAGTACATCTCCATATATATATGTATATATATTTATAATATACATTTATATACATATATATATATATATACATACATATATATATATTTACGATTGTGTGTGTGCGTATGTGTGTGTACGTATGTGTGTGTGCATATGTGTGTGCGCATGTGTGCGTGCGCGCGCGTGGTTAATATAGTTCGTTAATTATAATATATCGTATTCTCGTAAGTTTCATGTCGCTAGTGTGTTAAACAATCGTCCGACAATACACATTCGTAGGTTCATAGATTCACACAGCTTCCTCATCTAGTTTCTTCTTCTTCTTCTTCTTCTTCTTCTTCTTCTTCTTCTTCTTTTTCTTCTTCTTCTTCTTCTTCTTCTTCTTCTTCTTCTTCTTTTCCCTTCCCCCATTCTCTGTTCGCCCCTTCCACGGTCATTTTAATGTATTTCCAAAAGAATTTACATTATTTACATTTGACGGATATTTGTCCTCATCTTGTTTGTTGTTAACACAGCGTTTCGGTTGGCTTACGCCATATTGTTTTTGTAACATAGAACGCATTACCTTAAAGCTCAACAAACGAATAACATATACAAGGCATGCAAAAATCCTGTTGCTATGTATTATATTTAACGGATTATATCATTCCCTCTTATATTTCCCCTAGTATCGTACTAGAGTGAAACATTTATTAATTTACATCTTTGTATTTTTGTAACCCTGAATGA
>NW_021830167.1:0-5010 GCF_006345805.1 Octopus sinensis | reverse complement strand
GCGGTGTGCCACCCTCCCCGCCTCCCTTCCCGCATCATCATCATCATCATCATCATCACAATAAGCTTCGACATCCCATCCATCCTCATCCCTATCACCACTACCGCCACCACCGCCGCCAACACCACCACCACCACCACCATCATCATCACTGTCAACACTACCATCATCACCACCATCACCACCAACAACAACAACACCATCATTTCCATCACCACATTTTCTTCTTCATTACTCTGTATTCTGTTGCACCTCCCATTCGCAGCCCCCTCTTGCCTACAAGTAGCCAGACACACGCACACACACACACACACACACACACACACACACACCACACACACACACACACACACACACCATTTCAGGAGTCAACAGGAGGAAGTTTGCTCCGCCAGGTTCTCGCTGCAGAACTGATAAGAGTAATTCCATACCCTCACCCTTTCTCTCTTGGAAATGGTTATCTTGCTAAACAACAACAACAACAACAACAACAACAACAACAGCCGAATGTGGAACTTCTATGTGGTCCCCCTGTTTACCAGAAATAGCAGCCAAATCTTGCTCAAATTACGCACGCTCCTATAGGAGAATGGAACATCGGGTAATGTAGTCAAGAAAAAAAAAGACGGGATGGGCACGTCTGAAGAACCAAATTACTTTGATCAATATAGTTAGAAATACACCACAACAAACAGATCAGACTCTACACCTGTTAGAACTACATAGACCACACAGAAAGCGTTTTATATGAATCAGGTGTATAACTAACTATATAAAAGATGAACCCGTAATCGAAATCCTCATAAAATGGAGCGTAAAATAGATTAGTTCTAACTAGGACTTAACAGTAATAATATATTACAAAACCACTAAAATCAAAGCCTCCTTGTCAACAACAAAATACAAGCATCTAAACCTGAGAAGCTGCAACGGACTAACATGGTCTGTAAATTTGACTGAATGTGTGAGAGTTGTAAACTTGGCGACTCCAACTGTTATATTGTCCATAAAGTACTCTCTAGCCGGATTAGCGTACACTTATAATAATGGCTTCAAATTTTAGCATAAGGCATGCAATTTCGATGGAGGGGATAAGTTGATTATATCGTCCCCGGTGCTCAACTGGTACTTATTTTATCGACCCCGAAATGATGAAAGGCAAGATAAGACTGTTGAAGTCTAGAAATATTGATGTATACATAAGTTTACTGTTCCTGATAAAATACAAGGGAATCATTTGAAACACGTGGGAAAACTAAACAAAAACTGAGTAAAAGAGAGCACTAGAACACTATCGTTTTTATTTTCATATGTCTAATGTTGCTCAGCCCTTTGTCAACTCTGAGAGAGCAGAATTATGATCCAACGGATTCCACCTATGGCCATTCTGTTTCATTTTTCTTTGACGTTGTTTAATAGTTCTCGACCTTTTCACTGCAAACGATTCCCCTTTGTTTAAATAAAGCTTCCCACGGACACCAGGATCATGAAAGATCTGTATACTCAACAAGTTTTGAACACAACTCATAGTCCCCATTGTATTATAGTTGTGGCCCCTCTCTTTCAGATGTCCACGGACCCCCTAGTTGGGAACTGCTGATAACTGGCACTCCATCGGTTATGACGACGAGGGTTCCAGCTGATCCGCTGAACGGAACAGCCTGTTCGTGAAATTAACATGCAACTGGTTGAGTACTCCACGGACACACGTATCCTTAACGTAGTTCTCAGAGAGATTCAGCGTGACACAAGAATGTGTCATGGTTGGCCTTATTTTTGCGCGACGAGTTGACAGGAACAATATGAAATAAAGTGTCTTGCTCCAGGACACAACGCGCTGCCGGGAACCGAACTCACGACCTTGTGATCGTAGGCCGAATACCCTAACCACTAAACCACACGCTTACGTGCTATATCTATAAGGTACATTACTTCCTTCTTTTAGTTACCCTACCCTTATCAACCTGACTCAGAGGCTCGCAAGGATGTTTGGTTACCACTATAGTGTGATTACTTGTTAGTGTGTATTATATAATGAAATTATTGTATACAGTGCTCAGGTGCACCACAACTTGTCAGAAAGTGCATATAAAGTACATGCAGTAATGTAGAAATGTCTGGAAAGTGAACATGCTTGTGTGTGTATGGAGGGGAGAAAATCAGGTGTAGTGTTGGCGAATCTCAGGAAGCATGGAAGTTTTGAAGGATGCAGTGCTCCGACAACTAACAACCGATGCCGGCAGTTTGTTCCATGCTTCAGCAACTCTCAGCGTGAAAAAATGTTTCCGAAAGTCATGGGAGCTGTGCTGTTTTCCGACTTTGTAAATATGTCCACGGGTGTTAGATGGGTGGAGTTTGAAAAGGTGCTCAGAGTTATTGTTTGTGCGATGGTTGATAATTTTATGGGTGTCTGCCAAGTCAGCTGCCAGACGTCGGAGTTTCAATGTGTCCATGCCCAGGGAAGTAAGGCGTTCAGGATATGGCAAATGCCTGATGGAGGGTATTCTTTTGGTTGCACGTCGCTGAACAGCTTCCAGACGATTGATGTCCTGGATATTGTATTCTTGAAGGCCATCGTCGTGTGGTCAAGCTGGTTGCAGGCATAATAAACGAAGCAAACCCACGAACTTTTAACCTTTAACATATTCATTGCTGGACATGATTTATTACGTTGGTCGTTTACAAACAAAAGATGCTGAGAATATTACCGCCGTCTGAGGTGGCGAGCTGGTATCGGTTTGTTTACGTCCCCTTCAATTGGCAGTTCTACGAAAGATATCGATAACTGTCAAAGTTATATGGAAAATATATTACTCTTTTACTCTTTCAATTGCTTCAGTCATTTGACTGCGGCCATGCTGGAGCATCGCCTTTAGTCGAGCAAATCGACCCCCAGGACTTATTCTTTGTAAGCCTAGTACTTATTCTATCTGTCTCTTTTGCCGATCCGCTAAGTTACGGGGACGTAAACACACCAGCATCGGTTGTCAAGCGATGTTGGAGGGACAAACACGTACACATAAACACACACACACACATATATATATATACATATATACGACGGGCTTCTTTCAGTTTCCGTCTACCAAATCCACTCACAAGGCTTTGGTCGGCCCGAGGCTATAGTAGAAGACACTTGCCCAAGGTGCCACGCAGTGGGACTGAACCCGGAACCATGTGGTTGGTAAGCAAGCTACTTACCACACAGCCACTCCTGCGCCTATTTTATATATATATATAATAGGTATTGGGTGAATTTTAATTCTAATGATTGAAACAAGTATAGTTACACTACGGATTTTCCGGTTACTGATAGTCTTCTATCTCATTTAATCCGGATACATTTACGAGACGAAACTTGAAATCCTCGTGGCCGCCCATCTAGTTCATTTCACATCCACAGATGACGTTGTGTGTCCTGTGTGCTTTCGCTGCACTTGATCGTGGCGATACCAAAACTTCGAAAGATCCTCCACTTATTTAGCATAAAGTTACTCTTAGTTATGGTTACTACTAAGAGAAACCGAGAGCGTCAGTGGTATCCAGGTTGAACTGATGGATCGTGGTGTTTAATTACGCAAACTATGTAAAGCCCTAATGCTATGATCAACTACAAAACAGACAGTAATTCTAATGACCCTCATCTTGCAAAACCTCTGTGATTAAATCCATTAAAATTCCAAAATTTGCCACCTTGGAAGCAGTAATGATACAACACTCTTTGTAAATACAGTAATTAATAAATGTACTAATGTAATACACGACTCACCGGCCTTTCATGTATCAAATTTGTATTTAATACCCTGTATTTGTTTAATTTAAGTTTCAAGCATTTCGTGGTACTTAAGATGTATGGAAGGTGTATAATTAGTAGGTTAGAGGTATAATGATGAATTACTATAATTATTATGATCTCATAAGGCAGCGAGCTAGCAGGATCGTTAGCAGACTGGACTAAATGATAAGAGGCATTTTGCCTATCTTTATGTTCTGAGGTCGACTTTACCTTTCATCCTTTCGGAATCGACAAAAGAAGTACCCGTCAAGTAGGGAGGTCGATGTGATCAACTCCTCCCTTCTTCAAACTCAGCTGACTCTGTGCCAAAATTTGAAGCCATTAGAACGCGACCATGGCTGGAGGCGCCTGGCTTAGTGATTAGGGTACTGGTTTTAGGATCGTAAGATTGTGATTTTGATTCCAGGACCGAGCGATACGTTTTGTTCTTGAGCCAAACACTTCATTTCATGTTTTGCCAGTCGACTCAGCTGGCAACAATGAAGACTATAATGAAGTCGCGACAGACCTGACAAGCCGGCGATGATGGATCTGCCTAAATAAACAAACAGAAAGAAAACTTCTGGACTGATGGACCTTAGGCCTACCCTGCTGTTACCTCCTACCATCGAAACCGACACAAATCCGTTTACTATATTTTACTTTTCTACTCTAAGCACAAGGCCCGGAATTTCGGGAGAGCAGTCGATTAGACCGATTCCAGTACGCAACTAGTGCTCAATTTATCGACTCCGAAAGGATGAAAGACAAAGTCGACCTCGGCAGAATTTGAACTCAGAATGTAAAGACAGAGGAAATACGTATTTCTTTACTGCCCACAAGGGGCTACACACAGAGGGGACAAACAAGGACAGACAAACGGATTAAGACGATTATATCTACCTCAGTGCGTAACTGGTACTTATTTAATCGATTTCGAAAGGATGAAAGGCAAAGTCGACCTCGGCGGAATTTGAACTCAGAACGTAACGGGAGACGAAATGCTGCTAAACATTTCGCCCGGCGTGCTAACGTTTCTGCCAGCTCGTCGCTTTGTTTGCTATATTTTACTATCAATGAAATGATTAAGACATTAGAATGTGATGTGAGAAAAAAATTGGCTACTGTTTCTTGCACGGTCTAGAGTCCATCTAGATCTCTTTTTTTTCTTTTCTATTTTTAGTTCTTTTTAAGGTTTTTTTCTGCTGGTTTACACTTTTACACTTCACAGAATT
>NW_021830166.1:0-4785 GCF_006345805.1 Octopus sinensis | reverse complement strand
CACTCTAACTCTGACCATCCTGTCTTAATCTGGCATAGTATATCAAGGCCTACACTATCTTATGTATCCTTCATTGTTACTGTCCTTTTCGATTTTGTTGTCGGTTTAAAGATGTGAGTCCTAACCCTGCACATGTTACATTCAAAGGCAATCCTAATATGACCATCACGTTCATAATCCACGTGATCAATCATAACTTCGCCCGATTCAGAGGATGTGGTACAACATGATGTAGCATTAGCTGTTCTTAATGTAGTTTCTTGGGTTCAGCAGACTAGCGAGCAAAAAGCGTTACAAACGTGACCATCCCATCTTACATTCATATGTTAAGAAAACATATTTTATATACTTTTCCACATTGAAGAAGCGGAACAATATTTGAGGGATATTTAGCTGCTATTTCTACCAGATCTAGCTACCATGCTGAGATATCCTTCATTGGCTCATATATACATAAGTACATGGATAAGAGAGTAGGGAGTCATTTGAAGGTGATTTGGCTGCTATTTCTAACAACTTTAACTATCATGCAGTGATCTCCCTTATTGATCTCTCTCTCTCTCTCTCTCTCTCTCTCTCTCTCTCTCTCATATTATATAGATATATATATATATATATATATATATCATATATATATATATATATATATATATATATTACACATATATACATACATGCATATATATATACAAATATATATATATATAATATACATATTCTTTTTTCTTCTTTTACTGGTTCTGTCATTTGACAGCGGCCATGCCGGAGCACCGCTTTTAGCCGAGCAAATCTACCTGAGGACTTGTACCTTGTAAGCCTAGTACTTGTTCTATCGGATACTTTTGCCGAACCGCTAAGTTAATAGCCGATGAGCATGTATCGTAACTCTTAGCCCCAGCATTTGAAACTCTGAGTACTGTTATGTCAATTTACTGATCGTCATAAACTATATATATATATATGTATATATATAATACATATTATATACATACATATATATATATATATGTCTTATACATATATATATATGTATATATATATATATGCATATATATATACATATATATATGTATATATATATGTATACATATATATATAAATACCTATATCCCCATATATATACATATATATATGTATATATATATGTATACATATATATAAATACATATATCCTCATATATCCATATATATATACCTGCATATGATAGGGTGTTATTTGCGGGAGATTATGCAGCTATTTCTAACAGCCAGAGTCACCAGTTAGAAGCTTACGGGCTACCTCGTTGGCTCCTGTAAATAAAATAAATAAAAATGAAAACAGTAAAACCAAAATAAAATGAAAAACACATTGGAAAGTAAGGCAATTAGATGTAATGAGGAGCGCAATAAAAGGGAGAGCTAGGAAGAGAGGAAGGAGAGTGTTTTAGCGAAGAATTAAAATGGCGCCTGCGTAAAGGAAACGAACACGTGAGGCGGAGAAAGAGGAAGTACAGCGAAATGGGCGAGCTAAGGGTAGAGCGTGATATTGAGAGAGAGAGAGAGAGAGAGAGAGGAGAAAGAGAAAGAGAAAGAACGTGGCGAAAAGCGATAGAGAGTTAACAGCGTGGGGAGGGAAAGTCAGGAGGCGGAAGATGATGTAGGAAGTGCGTAGGAAGTAGTTGTCGGTGGTGATGGTCGTGGGAGGGGGGGGAGAAAGAATGTGAGATGCGAAATATAAGCTAAGTGAGATTGTAAAATGGAGAATAAGAGCTGTGAGAGTAGAAAGAGTGTAATGGTTAAGAGAATCGTAGTGATGGTGGTGGTGGTGGCAGTGGGTAGCGGTAGGGATTAAAGGGGAGATAATCACATCAAACTGCAATAGAATTGTACTGGTTTCCGGCGATTTTTGTGTGATTAAAGCTAGTAAAAAGAGGAAAACATGTAAAAAAGTATATATAGGCAATGGCCATATATAGGCAATGGCCTAGTGGTTAGGGCAGCGGACTCGCGGTCGCAGGATCGCGGTTTCGATTCTCAGACCGGGCGTTGTGTGTGTTTATTGAGCGAAAACACCTAAAAGCTCTACGAGGCTCCGGCAGGGGGTGGTGATCCCTGCTGTACTCTTTCACCACAATGGCGGTGCCCCAGCATGGCCACAGCTCAAGAGCTGAAACTGGAAAAACAAAAACAAAATATATATAAACACATTATATATAATATAATATATATATAAATAAAAAGCAAATGGTATCTTGGTGGGGGGGAGAGGTGGCCGATAAAAAGCAAGGTGTTTCCTTAAGAGCTTTTGTTTCAACGGTTTCTGAGTTCGATCCCCCGTCCCTCCCAAGTTTATGTTTTCGCTTTCATGTTTCTGTTAAGAGGTTGAAGAAATAAAGTACCAGTCAAGTACTGGGGTCAATTTCATCGTCTGACCCCCCACTCATCCCCTTGGTGTTTTCTACAAAAGAAAGAAAGGAAAAATCCGTCCTTTGTGCCTGTGTGAGAGATTATTACTATTCGTGGTGATATCAAAGAGCAAGGGATTAGAATACCTGAGAAAATGGCGTATTGTTTGTGATTTGTGAACGATAAATGATGGTCTCTCAGTTCAAATCTTCACAGGAGCAACTCTGATATACATCATCCTGAGGGTGAAAAACAAGTATAATATATATATATATATATAATATATATATATATATATTATAATAAATTAGAGACAAAACCACTATTATGCAAATCAAACAAAGAAAGACTTAAGCCAATACGTAAAAAATTTATATAATTAAAAGTTAACAAATGAATAACCACTACGATCGTTTCGTGTCAGCACTTCTTAGACATTCTTCAGGTGGTTTCTAAACCTAAAATATAAAATATATTCAATATTTTTACGATATAAATATCTATATAATCTAAATAAATTCTATTATTAAATATGATTATCGAAATAATGTTAAATATTAACTTTAATTTATAAGGTAGAAAATCCATATGCTAATATCCATTTTAGTCTATATCTACTTATATAGATATTTGAAATAACTAATATATATAAATTATCAATGAAAATATATATAAAAATATTATAATCAAGAACTAAAATAGACTCTATAAACGATTGTATATAATGAAAACCTAATATATTTAATTTCTCATATTTAAAGATGAAATAGCTAATTTCAAAAAACAAAATATATATATATATATACACACAAGCTCATGCACCTATATACATGTATGTGTGTATATATATATATATGATCTTTACTCATTTACTTGTTTCAGTCTTTTGACTGTAGCCATGATGGAGCACAACCTTTAGTCGAGCAAATCGACACCAGGACTTATTCTTTGGAAGCCTAGTACTTATTCTATCGGTCACTTTTGCCGAACCGCTAAGTGACGGGGACGTAAACACATCAGCATCGGTTGTCAAGCGATGTTTGGGGAATAAACACAGACACACACACAAATATATATATATATATATATATATACACATATATAAACATGACAGGCTTCTTTCAGTTTCCGTCTACCAAATCCACTCACAAGGCTTTGGTTGGCCTGAGGCTATAGTAGAAGACACAGTGGGACTGAACCCGGAACCATATGGTTAGTTATATATATACTCTTACATATATGCATACATAGATGCATATACATACATCCAGATATATATTTGGGTTTTTTTATACTATGAAAAATCTGTATTTAGCACGCGTGTGCTACTGTCCGCCTGTATTTAAATTCGTGCACGTATGTGTGTGCATATATGTGTGTATATATATATATATATATAGATATATATATATATATATATATATATATATATATATATTTTTATGTTCATGCGTTTTGTGAGCATGTACGTTCGTAAGTTCAAGACATAGGTGTGTATATCCTTACAGCTGTATACACAAGTGCAAGTACAAATATAAACACAAACACATATACATATATACAAACGTATATACATACATGCAAGCATGCAACCATACGTGCATACATACACATGTGTACTTACACATATATCTCTACACACATATAAAAATATACGTATAAGTGCATACACACACACACACATATATACATATATACATACGTATATACATACATGCATGCATGCATACATACATGCATACATACACATGTGTACTTATACATATATCTCTACACACATATAAAAATATACGTATAAGTGTATATACACACACACATATACATATATACATACGTATATACATACGTATATACATACATGCATGCATGCATGCATCCATACATGCATACATACACATGTGTACTTATACATATATCTCTACACACATATAAAAATATACGTATAAGTGTCTATACACACACACATATACATATATACATACGTATATACATACGTATATACATACATACATGCATGCATGCATCCATACGTGCATACATACACATGTGTACTTATACATATATTTCTACACACATATAAAATAAAAATTTACGTATAAGTGTATATACACACACACATACACACACATATATATATACATATATTACACACAAACATATATAGTGACGTATGTATATATGTGTACTTATATACACATGTTTGTATCTGCATAAAAGTTATACGCATACACACACGCACACACACACACATACACACACACAACACACACACAGAGACTTACACACGTTCAATCTTGATAGCGGCATGCATGTACGCGCGTCTTATAATTACTATTAATAGCAACCGCTGACAAGACCTTTTCCCGTGATGACAGAACATCGCAGATCAGAAACAAGAAC
>NW_021830164.1:0-2500 GCF_006345805.1 Octopus sinensis | reverse complement strand
ACTGTATTGAAAGTGCTTTACGTAGGATGTGTGCGGTGCCTAGTAGTACTATTTTCAGTATGTTATATATACTTGTTACTCCTGGTGTTTTTGTTATGTATTTGTCTGAATACATACATACATCACCGTGACCGACCAGGCTATCAGATGTTGCTCCACATCGCTGGCCACAATGCGCTTCGCACTGTTTTAGCCTTCAAATTATGCCACCCCGCTGGCTAAGCGAGCAGGCCAACAGAAGAAAGAGTAATAGAAAGTTGTGGCGAAAGAGTACAGCAGGGTTCGCCACCACCCCCTGCCAGAGACTCGTGGAGCTTTAGGTGTGTTCGCTCAATAAACACTCACAACGCCCGGTCTGGGAATCGAAAACCATGATCCTACGACCGCGAGTCCTCTGACCTCACCACTGGGCCATTGCGCATCCATTCATATATATATATATATATATACATATATATATATATATATATATATATATATATATATATATATATGACACAGTGATCACAGTGACCGACGAGGCTATCAGATGTTGCTACACATCGCTGGTCACAATGCGCTTCGCATTGTTTTAGCCTTCAAATGATGCCACCCCGCTGGCTATATATATATATATTAATATATATATATATACACACACACATGTTGAACCAAAAGTAGGGGGACAGTAGGTTGAATAGGGTTTGTATTAGGGGTTGTATTATAACCTGCGTTGATAAAATTTTCAGTGTTTTTGTATTGTATTATTGTATACAATAAAATTTATTTCTATATGTGATAAAAATAAATGTCATCATTTACTGTCCGCCTACCTTTGGTTCACTCTGTATATACATATATATATATACACAGACACACACACTTATATATATATATACAGCATATACATGCATACGCACAGGCGCGTGCGTACGTACGATCATACTTTCATACATACCCACACATTTATTTCTACAAATTTTAGAGTGTACTCTGCTGAAACTTCTCAAAGTACAGGTGGTGATGATAAACCGAGGTGACGGATTAAGTTTTAACACGATGTATGTCCATCGTCCTTAATTCAGTTTGTGACACAGTGACGCAGCTTGGATGTCGCACGTTCTCTAGTTCTCCTTGAGACGCATGAATGTCCTCCCTACGCCCATCATATCGCGTTACAAAATGCATCGAGACCTTCTCAACTTTGCCCGCCTAATAACGTTTGTGACACAGCATGGGTGCCGCCATTGGCAAATTCAATATCCGTGAGGAAATTTACGGAATAAAAAAAAAAATGCACCAAGGAAAAGGAATATAGAAATATGTGTATGTGTGTATGTGTGTATGCGCACGCGCGCATCTATGTAAGTACGTATGTATATACATAGTATATATGTATACTGCATAAATATTTATATATGCATATATATATATATTATATAAAAGTATATATATATATATAAAAGTATATATATATATATATCTATATATATATTATATAAAAGTATATATATATATATATTATATAAATGTATATATATGTGTGTGTGTGTGTGTGTGTGCGTGTGTATGTATATTATTTCCATATAAAGTTTTAAATAGCACGCACGCACATACACATGTATATGCGTATACGCATATATATATTTGCATTCGTACTTAGAAATTATGTACACACACACACACACATATATGTGTGTGTATATATGTATGCATGTATGTATGTATGTGTATATAATCTGAATATCATTTTCATTGAAAATATTCTCAATACAAAAATACATGAAAAATGAATATGATACCAAAATATGCTGACACTAATTTTCCGAAGAGAAATGTTCGGGTTTGGGTTTGGGTTTGGGTTAGGTAAAATGTCTTTAAAATCTTTCGAGTCGAAATATCTTACACTCTTCAGTTTCCAGTTACGAAATGATAAATCCTGATTACACTTCTGCAAACTAGGACACTGCAAAAAAAAAAAAAAAACCACAAATTTCTCCAATAAGGGCATGAAGAATTTGGTAGAGTTTCTCAGAATTGACTTTATGTATTCTAACTTGATTTATAATCTGTGATAAATATAGAGTGCTATATGAAATGTTTTTAAGAAATGTGGTGGCTGTCTACTATGAAGTTTGCTTACCAAACACATGGTTCTGGGTTCGGTCCCGCTGCGTGACACCTTGAGCAGGTGTTATCTACTCTAGCCACGGGCCGACCTAAGCTTTGTGCCTGTGAGTGGATTTGGTAGACGGAAGCTAAAAGAAGCCCGTTCTGTGTGTGTGTGTGTGTGTGTGTAAATGAGTTTGTCCCCTGCCTCCACGCTTGGCATCCGGTGTTGCTGTTTATGTCCCCGTTATTTAGTGGTTCGGCAAGAGAAACCGACAGAATATGTACCAAGCTTTACAAAAGAAGGAATAATATTGGGGTCGATTCGTTCGACTAAAATTCTTCAAGACGGTGCCCCAGCGTGGCTGCAGTCTAATGACTGAAACAACAATGGTAAATAAATGAATATAAA
>NW_021830163.1:0-4979 GCF_006345805.1 Octopus sinensis | reverse complement strand
CTAATTGAAGAATACAGATCCAATACATTGGAACTGTAAAGATTTGTAACTGGAACTGTAAAGATCTGCAAAACTTTCCAGAAATTTGTCATTTAAGTATATATGAGTATGATTAGGTATGCAACCACATGCGTAAGAATATACAAATCTGCACATATACATAGGTACATGCTAAATACATACATACATACATACATACATACATACATGCATACATACATGCATGCATACATACATACATACATACAGACATGCATGCATACATACATACATACATACATACATACATACATACATGCATACATACATACATACATGCATACATACATACATACATACATACAAACATACATACATACAAACATACACACATACATACATAAATACATACATACATCCAAACATACATGCATACATACATACATACATACATACATACATACATACATACATACATACATACATACATACATACATACATTATATAGTATTTCTGTAGAAGATATCACAGATGGGATTTGCAGCTGCCCGAAAATGTAATCAAAGTACTACATCTCTATGCGATTTGACATTGTCGCAAAACCAATATACAATTCCAATCGGAATAAAGACTGTCCTGGAATGAATGCAGAGCCCCCCCCCACACACACACACATTTTTATTGAATACGTACACAAGTATCAGCACAGGGAATACTGGTGGAGTATTCCCATCAAAACATCTATCAACTGTAAACATAACAGGCTGGATATTGTTTGTTCCTTCTCGAGCCATCTCTTTGGCGTATAGGTTCCCCACCTGGACGGGACGCCGGTACGTCGCAGGTGAGCTGCAAGATGCAGGAGGAAAGAGTGAGAGAAAGTTGTGGCAAAAGAGTCAGCAGAAGTTCGCCATTACCTTCTGCCGGAGCCGCGTGGGGCGTAGGTGTTTCGCTCATAAACACACACATCACCCGGTCTGAGATTCGAACCCGCGATCCCTCGACCGCGAGTTCGCTGCTCTAACCACTAGGCCATGTGCCTACACACATATACATATACATATGTATATATACACATACACACTCACACGCGTACACACTCACACACACATATACGCACACAGACTTGAATGACGGTTTTTACTTTATTTGCCCCTTTCTCATTCTTAAGTTGAGAATTGAAGATACACTGCACGTTTTTCTTTCTCAAACGGTTCATACTTTCTCTCTTTCAGTGATGGCTATAACTCTCTCTACCTCTCCTTCACTGTATTACTATTCTTCTCACCTCTCCCTTCACTGATACTACTCTTTCTCTTTCTCGGTTCTACTCTTTTACTTGTAGAAGGCTACTTTGCAAACAAAACAATTGTTTTTTTCTTTTTATTTTTATTTTCGTTTGATATTACCATATTTTAAACTTTGAATTAGGGACATTTATTACATGTTAGTGGATAATACATCGGTTTGTAGTTATCAATTTTTAATTTACCTATGATGCTACCCCACTACTTCTGCTCCTGATCAGAGCTGCACATATAGTCAGCCACTAGGGAACATGTTCAGCTGGTTAAAGTCAAACAACTGACAAGCAAATCTGTAGTATTGAGCAGAATATTTGCTGCAGCCCATCTTTTATACCAAGACAAAACAATGTACATGATAACACTTCCAATCAGTTAAGATCAGAAGCCACGAGAGCCACTGTCTGGTATTATTATTATTATTATTATTATTATTCAGTAGTTTTATTTTTATAACGTGCTTTCACTTCACTACCGAACGTAGCTCTGTGTGCCTTAGATATGTGCTGTGATTTGTTGTGATGCTCTGATGGTTATTGCATGGAAAGTATTCTGCGTAGGATGTGTGCAGTGCCTAGTAGTGCAATTTTCTGTATGTTATATGTGTTTGTAAGTCCTGGTGTTTTTGTTATGTATTTGTCTGAATATTTTTTTATCATGCCTAATGCACCTATTATGATAGAAATTGTTTCTGTTTTTAGATTCCACATTCTGGTTACCTCTATTTCCAGGTCTTTATATTTTGAAAGTTTCTCATTATTATTATCATTATTATTATTATTATTATTATTATTATTATTATTATTATTATTATTATTATTATTATTATTATTATTATTCCTATACGCGCAACAGATTAGACTGTCAGAAGAGAAAAAATCCTAACATCGGGCTATAACAAGTAACCTTATATACCAAAAACCCTTCTATGTTACTTGGCTACCCCTAATAACACTGTTATCTGGAACCGTACTAAACTGAGTTTTATGCCTATTTCCTCTATCCATCTGTTCAAATCTTTAGATATAGTTCCTAATGCACCAATAACTACTCGCACTTTCCATATTCTCTGTAATTCAATGGCTAGGGCCAGGTACTTTGCTATTTTTTCTATACCTATCAAATTGATTTTTTCATAATTTGGAACTGTAAAGTCAATTATCTGGCGCGCTACTCTCTTTATCTACTACAATTAAACCAGGCCCTCTAGCCTCTATTACTCCAATTACTCTGTCGTCATTATTATTATTATTATTATTATTATTATTATTATTATTATCATTATTATTATTATTATTATTATTATCATCATCATCATCATCATCATCATTATTATTATTATTATTATTATTATTATCATCATCATTATCATTTTTATTATTATTATTATCATCATCATCATCATCATTATATTATTATTATCATTAATATTATTATTATTATTTTTATCATTTATTATTATTATCATATCATCATTAGTATTATTATTATTAGATTATTATTATTATTATTTGTATTATTATTATTATTATTATTGTCATTGTTAGTATTATTTTTATATTATATCTTACTATTATATTATTATTATTATTATTATTATTATTATTATTATTATTATTATTATCATCATCATCATCATATTATTATATTATTATTATTATTATATTATTTGTATTATTATTATTATTATTATTATTATTATATCATCATCATCAATATTATTATTATTATATTATTATTATTATTATTATTATTATTATTATTATTATTATTATTATCATCATCACCATTATTATTATATTATTGTTGTATATTTTGGTCCTTATTATCAGTAGTATATTATGAATTTACTAAATTCTTTTTCTATGCCACTTTACAGCTTTTATCTCCGCATCGGTATCATTCCCATTTCTATGGTTATTGTTTGTGTTAGTATGGTTGCTGTTATTATTAGTACTACTAACGGCCTTATAATTAGGGCCATTAGTTGTTTCTGTTGTTGTTGTTGTTGTTGATGATGATGATGATTTTGCTGTTGTCTTGTAAATTCTTTTGATGTTTAAATGGTGTCTTGTGTTCCAGAGATATACTTCTTTGCTAAATCGTCCGTTTTATATTAAACACGTGCCTACACCCAAATACCGCCATGGTTAACTGGCTGTGTGACGCTGCTGTATATACATACATATATACACACATATATATATGTATATACACATACTATATATATATAGGAGTGGCTGTGTGGTAAGTAGCTTGCTAACCAACCACATGGTTCCGGGTTTCGGGTTCAGTCGCACTGTGTGGCATCTTGGGCAAGTGTCTTCTGCTATAGCCCCGGGCCGAATAATGCCTTGTGAGTGGATTTGGTAGACGGAAACTGAAAGAAGCTGTCGTATATATGTATATATATATATATATATATATCTATATATATATATATTATATATATATATATGTGTATGGTGTGTGGGTTTTTGTGTCTGTGTTTGTCCCCCTAGCATTGCTTGACAACCGATGCTGGTGTGTTTACGTCCCTGTCACTTCGCGGTTCGGCAAAAGGGACCGATAGAATAAGTACTGGGCTACAAAGAATAAGTCCCGGGGTCGATTGATCGACTAAAGGCGGTGCTCCAGCATGGCCGCAGTCAAATGACTGAAACACGTAAAATAGTAAAAGAGTAAAAGAGTATATGTACATGTACACACACACACACACACCACACACACATATATATATATATATATATGTATATATATATATATAATATATATATATATATATACATACATACATACAAAGTATAAGGAAAGGGAAAATATATAGGTGTACTTGGCTGTTTGACATCCCTATGAAGGATTTCGATCCTCACCTCTTATATATATATATATAGGCCTGAGGAACCTGCACAAAGTAGATGTAGGTGTTTTTAAATCAAAGCTGGACATCTTCCTGTCGAGAGTCGCAGATGAACCTACCTCACGGCAAGAGGCGCAAATGAGGATAGCTACATAAAACTCCATTCTTCACCAAGTGCCACATATTGGAGGAGGCTCTCAGGAATAACAGTGAAGCATGGCCGCAGCTCTGAGCTGAAACTAGAGAAAAAATATATATATATATGAGATTTTGTGTCTGTGTCTGTTCTCCTACCACCGCTTGACAACGTCTTCGTAACTTAGTGGTTTGAAAAAGTGACCGATAGAATAAGTTACCGGACGGACTTAACAAAATTTTGTCCTGGGGTCGATTTGTTCCAATAAAATTTTTCCATGTGGTACTCTAGCATGGCCACAATCTAATGATTGAAACAAGTAAAAGATAAAAGATTCTATGTATGTATATATATATGGAAAAATAAGACAAGGTGTGTAGTGTTAGAGGGCGGGTGACCTTGGTAGTAGCTAGGCGCAATAGGAGCTGACATGGAGCTTAACAACAACGGTGAAAAAACAGCAGTCATGGCAATAACAACTACATCCCGCAATGAACCAGCGGAATAAAACCAACAACGACAACAGTAACAAATAATAACAACATCAATAGCTAAAACAAGCAAAATAAATGTATTTATTCACACACAGTAATCTGTAAAAGAAAGCAGACGATAACTCTTGTCACGTGATCGATAAACGTTAGCCATGTCGGTGGCAAGAGAAAGACAGCGGCCATATTAAGATGCTTCGGCTTAAGT
>NW_021830162.1:0-4997 GCF_006345805.1 Octopus sinensis | reverse complement strand
ATTAGGTGAATGAGGGAGTTTTATAAACCGCTGCCCTTATCTGTGCTTCTTGCCGTGAGGTAAGCTTATCTGGAACCTTTGACAGGCGATCCAGTTTTGTTTTGAAGACACCTACATTCAAACCATGCAGGTCTCTCAGGCATTTTGAAAGGATAATGAAGATCTGTGGGCCCTTGAAAAGCACAAACTGTTGAAGTATCTGGTCCTGTATTTTGATGGTGATGCTGGGAACTTTTCCCCTATGCAATGGCGCCCCGTTCTGCTGTTTGTGTAACTTTCAATGCCAAAGTTTGGTACAAGGCCTTCCAAGATTTTCCAGATGTATATCACTGCATGTTTTCCCGCCTTCGTTCTCGGTAGAAGAGTTTTATCTCTTTCAGTCTTTCCCAGTAGCTGGCATGTTGCCCTCAGTCAATTTTGTGTATGTGTGTTATGTATGTATGTATGTATGTATGTATGTATGTATGTATGTATGTATATATGTAAGTATGTAAGTACACATACAGGCATATTTATGCATTTATGCATGAATGTTTGTATGTATGTATAGATACTTACGCCCAGAATGCACTCGTTGGTTCATTCAAAGAGAAACGTGCTTGTGCGCATGTGTGTGTGTGTGTGTGTGTGTGGTACTTCGAGTAAAAACTGAGTGCAAGGGAAGTGCGTGTTTCGAAATGCAAAAGAATTTAAAAATCAATCATTTGGTTAACTTTAAGTTATGCAGAAATCTATCAATGGTAGGGAACCTAGAAACATTTGAAACATTTCATTCTCCATGCTAACGTTTAGAACAACCATTTGAGTTATGCAAGATATGTATATATACAAGGCTCTATTATAGATCCTATTGCGTACGTGTATAAACGAGGACGCCACTACGATGTCGCTCAAAATGCAAGAAATAGGCGCCACGTCTCCCTCAAAACATAACCTACAATTTGCTGAAGCTTGATGCCTTCGATGAACGGTCAGCTGGATCAAAGCTAATCAGGGGTTGCCTTTCACTGACATAGTCTTATAAGATAAGGCCTGATATATAAAATACAGTGTGTTCAATATCTTCATTCAATGAAGATTATCTTTGCAAATTTTATCTTTGACTTTTTTCTGTCATTGGACTACGGCCATGCTGGTGCACTACATTCAAAAAGGCCTTAATCCAGCAAATCGGCGCCAGTGCTTTGTTATTCAGGTCAGGTGCTTATTCTTTCTATCGGAGTCTTTTCGCCTAAACGCTAAGATTCGTGTACATAAACAAACCAGCACCGGTCGTCCTGTGATGGTAAGGGACAAACGCAAGCACGAAGACACGCATACGCAAACACCGACATACACACACATACACACACACACACACACAAACACACACGCACGCACATGTAAGAACACACCAAAAAGAACTTCGGGTTGCTTCATACATTCACATACGGGACTAAATAATGATGGGTACTTTGTGTATCCTTCCATCGTGCTTCACAGGTAGACTCCGCTTTATGCATGAAAGAACATAAGATGCCATGACATATGTACGAAACTGTGGTAAACCAGATTTATTTATAACTTTTATATGTAACTCGAAATGGCTTGAAATGCAAGAGAAACTCATTCTTGATCAACAATCATGTCATAGACATGATCTCATAGCACAGGGGTTTCACTAAAAATTAAATGAAATGATGCACCTTTTTTCAAAGTCGTATATCAACTACATGGTTCAGGGTTCAGTCCCACTGCCTGGCAACTTGAACAAATGTCTTCTACTATAGCCTCGGGCCGATCAAAGCCTTGTGGGTGGATTTGGTAGACGGAAACTGAAAGAAACCCGTCGTATGTGTGTGTGTGTGTATGTGTATGTGTGTGTCCCCAACATCGCTTGACAATCGATGCTGGTGTCTTTACGTCCCCGTAACCTAGCGGTCGGTTCGGCAAAGAGACCGATAGAATAAGTACTAGGCTTACAAAAAATAAGTCCTGGGGTCGATTTGCCCGACTATAGGCGGTGCTCCAGCATGGCTGCTGTCGAAATGACTGAAACAAGTAAAAGGATACCCACCTACATGCATACACACAAACATGCACGCACACCCACACGCTTACACATATATATATTTGTGTATATATGTATTTGTGAAAAAATGTATTATGCGATTGCAAATTTTCGTGTGAGTCAATAAATATATTACCATTTTTTAAAAATGATGGCGTTGCTTTCTTCTTATTCTTCCAGAAACAGAAAAAAAAATCTTGTTTCTTCAGTATTTTCACGACGTGTATTTTACTTCAGCGAAATTGCTGGAAGCAAAACTGCTAGCGGCAACATCTTATCTTTCAAAAAATTTTATATGCGCAGCGGGCAAGCAAGACATCTTAAGGCGGATAATATTAGTAAACAACAAAAAACAAAAACCAAAAAAAACAACAGCAACAACAACAACAACAATAATGATTTCAAATTCTGGAAGGATGAAAGACAAAGTTCACCGCGGGGTAATTTTCTACACAGAACGTACAGCTGGACGGAATGCCGCCAAGCATTTCGCCCGGCGTGCTAACGATTCTGCCAGCTGACAATAATTAAAGCATGGTTCCATTAAGAAAATAAAACATGAAACATTACTGGCTAGGTCGGATATGAGGAATATCTATCTGCATTGTTCGCACTATTTGTCACGTGCACCGAAAAGTACCATGTTACTTTTCTTGGGTCGGCTGAATGAAAAACAGGAAAAAATTAAAAAAAAACGAATCGCAGTCCTTGATTCACTTTCTACACTCGGCCGATATGAAATAAAAATATATGCCACGCTGAGTCAAAAGTTTTCCTTATTTCAAGCTTTAATTAATAGTTCAGACTAATTACTTGCGATTAGTATTTATTCATTTCTCTTTTACTCTTTACTCTTTTACTTGTTTCAGATATTTGACTGTGGCCATGCTGGAGCACCGCCTTTAGTCGACCAAATCTACCCCAGGACTTATTCTTTGTAAGCCTAGTACTTAATCAATCGGTCTCTTTTGCCGAACCGCTAGGTGACGGGGACGTAAACACACCAGCATCGGTTGTCAAGCGATGTTGGGAGGACAAACACAGGCACACAAACATATACACACACATACACACATATATATATAAACATATATACGACGGGCTTCTTTCAGTTTCCGTCTACTAAATCCACTCACAAGGATTTGGTCGACCCGAAGCTATAGTAGAAGACACTTGCCCAAGGTGCCACGCAGTGGGAATGAACCCAGAACCATGTGGTTGGTATGCAAGCTACTTTCCACACAGCCACTCTGACCATCATATTCTATTGTCTGTTGGCTGATTTAGCGGCAAAATCTCTTGGCACCCGGTTACAACCTCGTCTATTCTGACCAATGTGCTTGGTCGCATTGTCACTGCGTGCTGAGGCAATATCATGCAGTAGAAATGCACAACTTCGAGTGACTAATGCCAAGTAGCGGGCTTTCAAGGCATATACTTGCTGCTGTTGTTGAGCATAAAGGTTAGTTCTTAGAGCATAACCAACTGGGACAAGCTCAAAGTGCAAAACACCCTGGAAATTTCTCCAAACACACGACATGATCTTCTGTTCAAAATACCCTTGTCAGACAAAAGCTTTTGAAGCCTGGCCAAAAAGAAACCACTGATTTCTCTTATTGGGATTATGAAAATAGATCCATGTTTCATCCCCAGTTACAATTCTACACCAAACATGGTTACCTCGAGGATTTGCTAGCAGTTGTCTGCATGAACTGACCAAGCGTCTGTTCACAAGGCCGGGCTTATGGCTGTTTCGATTGAAGACACTTTATGAAGGACCAATTCTGCCGACTGTGCTTGGCTGTTCAACTATGTCAAGTACGACATCACCTTCCACAGCAGAAGGTCTCTCTAGCCTCAATTTGTCTTCGAGACTTGGGTCAGATTCCTAAAAACGTCTAAACAACTTTCGTGCCACAGGTTCATTCATAGCACTTGGGCCTTCCACATCATTAATTTCTTTGCCGCTACCCTTGTACTCAGTTTTTTTTCTCTCACAGAAGGCGTAAAATGACTTTAATTGCAATTTTTTTACCATTCATTTCCAAAGCAATTAGGCAAAAAAAACAAGGAATAAACAATTCAGTAACGATTGGACAAGTTGTATCAAATTAGTGATATAACATGGAAATACAAGTTGCCAAAAATCACCAGCGCAAACGTGAAAAAACTTTTAACTCAACCTGGTATATACGCAAGCTTTGGGGAATTCTTTTCATCCTGTTTGTACGACAAAACCTACGCACACAGGCACAGACACACAAACACAAATATATATATATATATATGTGTGTGTGTGTTGTGTATGTATTTTATATATATGTCTATTCTATATTATGTATATTGTATATTAATATATATATATATATATATATATTATATATATATATATATATATACTCACATACAAATACACACGCACACACGTATAAATATATACACACACACACGTATAAATACTTGATGATCATGATGATAATGTTGATGATGTTGATGATGCTGAAGAGATGTAGAAAGGATGAAGGAAGACGTCGCTGGAGTAAATTAATGAGCAAATCAATAAAGACAGCGAAAAAAAAAATGACGTAGGAAATTAGAGAAGAAGGAAAGAAGAAAAGAGTGGAGGAGAAAGCAAGTAGCTTTATATATCTAAATATTAAGAGAATAAGTTCAATAGCAGACATTAATGATCTGATGACACGTGATCATTTCAATGTGTCGTAGATTTCATTTATTTATTCAATACTTTGTCAGCCGTGAAGCGTCTCCCAATTCCTCTGTATCCCAGCAACATGATGCAGAAACGGTTATTTTTAGACAACTGACAGACAAATTTAACGGCATGTGATCTCTATCTATCTATCTATCTATCTATCTAGCTATTATCTATCTATCTATCTATCTATCTATCTATCTATCTATCTATCTCTACCTATCTATCTATCTA